>NC_085056.1:15296356-15301356 GCF_963662255.1 Cinclus cinclus | reverse complement strand
ATGTGTGTACTCCAGGAGCGCATCCACGCGCTTGCTCTTGGGGCAGCTGCAAGGAGAAGGCTGCAGTTGTTCTCTTCCCATCCCGAGGAGAGGCTGTGCTCTGCGGCGCTCGACGGGCGGCGGCCGTCGCGGAGGGTAGCTGGGGGCCATAAACAGATGAGTCAGCCTTGTGCGTCCAGGTGCCTTCCTCATTTCCTAGATGCCATGCTGCAACACAGTCAGACATTCATCAAGTTACCAAACACTCTACAACAGCAACAGAAAGTCAATGAAGGTTTATATGTCATTGCTAGTTTCCCGAGTATCCAGGGAGTGATTGACTGCATTCACATTCCCACTGTGGCACCAGTAGATAATGAGATGTATAGGAGCAGGAAGCCTTCCCACAGCATGAACATGCAGGTAGTGCATGGTGCCAGGAACATTATTACTAATGTCCATGCCAAATATCCTGGATCCTCACAAAATGCTTTCATATTTCAATACCGAGCTAGATAGTGAAATTATGGTTGCCTGGATATGGACAGCTGCTTTGGTAAGTATGTTGTAATTTGCAGATTAAATATTTTTTATATAACTGATAATGGCTTATTAAACAGCTTACCATTTCATTAACATATATTCATAGATGTTGCAGGTGATAGCGGGTTTTCTTTGAACAATGATTTTACGGTTCTTTTTTTTTAGAAATCTGCCAAATTTTAAGGCAAATTAATAGACTGCAGCTAAGTACCTGGCTGGAAGAACTACTAGAAATTGTTTTCAAATTAATTATATGCATCATATGCATACCATGTTCGTATGCATCATGGTATGTTTCAGATTTTGCTGTGGCACTACCTTAGGTGTCCAAAAGCAATTGACACAGTCAGATGTCACCTGTAAGTGGGACTGGAGGGGATTGGACAGACTGCCAGATGGACATGCACTTTCAGCAGTACCTGGGAGGAGCAGGAGAGGGTAGAAATTAAGTCTGTGTAGAGAAAGTGACTGTGTTTCTTCCTGTAAAAAGTGACTGTTTCACTGGGGCAGGATCACCAAATCTGATAGAAGTTTTGGACTTACAAAGGAAGCAGCTGTAACAAAGCAGAGTGCTCAGTGAGCCAGGTGGGCAATACCTCTGATGATGAGGCAGGTTTTGGTGCCTGAAAATGAGTCTGTTGGTTTATCTAAAGCTATGCTTTTAAACTAGTTTAACTCTGGTAATTTTCATAGCAATGTAGTGTAACTTGCAGTGTTAAATCAAAATAAGGCATTCTTATACTGAAATAAGGTTGGCACTGAAATGTAGCTGTAACTGTTTAGAAATAAATCTTAACTGGAGAAATGCAGATGTATTGGTGGTTGGACATGAGGAAATGTTCTCTTTGCCTTTAAAAAGGCTGAGCAGTAAACTGTGGAGTTCAACCAGGCAGTTTGTCCATCCTTTTCCAAGGTCAGATCTGTGTGCAGGAGCTGCCTGCTGTTCAGCTCTGCAGGACTGGCCGAGGGATAAAGTGCCTTTGGAGGATGTTTTTCAATTAACTTCAGCAGTTTGGATCTGGGATGAACCATCATTGTGCTGCTTCACTTTCTCTAATGTAACAGATGAACTTATTTTCCAAGTGGTACTTTCCGTTTCAGCCACATCCTTTTATATTTATACCTTAGTACGTTATCCTGTGCCAAGAAGTCTCCATTCACTGAGACCAACTCCTTCTTTTAGGATCGCTTGTCTGCCTTCTCCAAAGGTGATCAGAAAGCTCTCATGAGTTAAAAAAAAAAAAAAAATATGTGTTTGGATTAGAGTGCCTGCTCACAAGGTATTGGTGGGACTTGTGGGGCAATTGTCTGTCTCTGTCAAAGGCCCTCCTTAATGATAAGATCCTAAAAATAAGATTCTGTATGTGTTAACTGCAATCTAAAAGAGGTAATGTGATGAAAAATAAGGACTCTTGTTTTAGTATGTTGAGTGATTCTAGCTGAGTTGTGAAGTTAATGTCTTAGAGGTTTCTTTGTGTAAGAGCAGTTTGCATCCTTGGTTGTTTTGAAGTGCAGGAAAAGGTGAAGATGGTCCAGGTAAATCTGTAGCAGTACTTGCCTAGTGCCTGTTTTGGCTCCTATCTTTGCTGGGGATTTCTGGACAGTAGAAACTCAAATTGGAGAAGTTACTGGTCTGTGTATCTCTCCTCTTTTCAATAAGTGTTATTAAGAAGCTAAACATTGTAATAAAGAAGTCTACTGAAAAGAATTGTGCTGTGTTGCAAGAATGCTTCTGTGATGCATTAGAAGGATAACATGCACTATTGCAACAGTAAAAGGCTGCCTAGCCAAATGTACTTGAATTTTATTAAGTCATGCCGTCTCCTTTCTTTGTAGTATCTTTGTGTTCATGAGAAAAAGATCTAGGTGTTTTCCATCTTTAAAAAATGCCTTTCAATTACTATTGTTTATTTTCATTTCTAGTATTCCTTTGTTGCTGCTTCTTACTGATGCCCAGATCCCTTGTGTTTCTCAGTGTAGCCTTGGCCGAGGAGAACCTTGTTGTTCTCCGTTGCTCTCTGTGTAGCATCAGTGGGATCTGTCATCAGAGAACTGTTTGAAGCCACTTCCAAGTTTGATCTGAAATACTTTCCCCATTTTTCCTATGGCAAAAAATTTCTAGGCCACTGGAGAGGCTCTATTTTGTCCAGGTTGCTTTCAGATGAGCCGACAAAATACGTGCAAGGACAGCAGGCACCATGTGTTTCTGTGAGAGAACGCAATGCTTTTCCTTTGTCTTAAATGCTTTTTGAATATTTTAGGGCTTGTCTACAGAGAGAGATTATATCACGTTATGGTAGGGTAGCAATTTAAAGTAGCAATTTTGAAATGAATTAAATTAATTCAAAATAAAACATTCCTGTTCTGGCGCAAATTAATAATGAATAATTAATTGCAAAAAATTAATGAGAAGTAACTATTTGGTATTTACAAGCCCTTAACAGTTTTAGTTCTCCCTCAGCATCTCTGTCAGTGATCTGTTTACTGGCAGCAACACATCAAACCTGTGTAAGAGCAAGTAGAGCAAATAAAAAAAGGAAGGTACGTAGATTTTTGTGTTGTAGAATCTTTGGGGGCTGTTCTACCCGAGGACGTTGGAAGTACACATGATTTTGCTCTCTGTCAGTTTTACAGTTTGCCCATAGTGAAGGCCCATGGTTAATTGTGGACTAGCTGTCCAGTGTTTTTCTGTAGGAACAGGATGACTGATTTGTGACTGTGTGCTGTTTGAGGGTGTTTTGTGCTGTGGGTGCTGTCCCCTGCCAGGGGCTCGTGGCTCCGGACAGCCCAGTGCCACCGTGGCCTTTCGGCAGCTTCAGTGCCAGTGCTTTGAGTAGCATTGCAGGGAACCTCCGCCTGCAAAACACAGAGAAGGCAGCATGAGCATAAGCTGGTGGAAGGCTGTGTGTGGGAAGGGCAGTCTCACCCAGAGGCTGTGAAGAGGCTTGGGCCAGTGGCACAGAGTCCTTTAGTGCCCGGGCAGGCGGGTGCACATGGGCACGGAGGGAGCAGATGGGAGTCTGGACATGCTCTGTTCCCTGCACATGGGGACATGGACACAGCGTGCTCTGATAGAGATGGGGGGACACAGGAATGGGGTGTACGTGACACTCAGAAAACACCCCAAGATAACCAATATCCTGACAGTTGGCTTGCAGTCATCCTTCCCAGAACCCCTCCCCACACGTAAGCCGCCTGGCAGTAGGGAGAGGACTCGTGCATTTCCTCTAGTGTTGCTTTATTGAAGATACAATAAACTCTCTCCGACTGTATCTGTTTGTTGTAATGTCTACCAGCACTGCACTCGGACAGGCGCTCGTGTGCAGAGGTGGAAATGAAGTATAAACCTGATTCCATTGTTGGGATGTGCTGCCAACACAGCACTTAACCACCACCCACCACTGACAAACAGTCTGATGGTCGCATCTGCATGTCAGTCCCATAAAAGGAAACCCTGAGACTGTCAGAGTGTGAGGCAGAGCATTAGTGATTTCAATTCTGTTTTATTTTCAACTTGAAATGGAGGAAAACAGACAAAAAACAAATAAGAAAGCTAAACAGTTGCGTGAGAGCTAGCAATTTGCTGGGCTCCAAGTGACAGACACTGCATTATCATAATTGTCTCTTCTACATGATAGGACAGAAAAATAATAATGTCATTTTATTTATAGCTGGGGTGCCCCCTTTATGAGAGTCATACAAGTTTCTGCCAAGTGGAGTAGGTCAAATGACATCTTTTGATCAGGCCTGTCCAAAGAGATCAAAGATGAATGGCAGGTAATGGATATCCAATGACAAACCAAATCTAAAACAGAAATAAGGCTGCCAGAGTCTGCCAGTTACCCATTAAAGGCTCACCTAACTAAGGCAGGCTGTTTGACATGTTAGCCGACCACCTAAATCAGCCAAGCGTAGGTGCTAAAATTGTGTATTATCATTGGAAATGGCTATTATTTCCTCCGTAACATTTCTGTTAAGGCTTTGTTTGCGTAGGGCTGACCTGCAGTCAGAAGTGGAGTCCTGAGTGAAGCAAAGCCTTCAGGCTCTCGGCAGGTCAGAGCTGTTCATTGTCATTATCTAGTTTTAATTGTTTCTTTTGAATAGAGAATTGGCATCTTCTTTGAGTTGTGCAAAAAGCTGCTTTTATATTCTCTTTGGATGAAGTTCTGCATCTTTTTACCATCTGAACATGTGAGATGAAAATCCATAAGCAATGTTGTTATGTTCCTGTAGTGTGGAGAATAATTTGGGCAATATCCATGGGGGAATTCTCAATGAATCTTCTAGAGCTGAGGATTTTTTCGAGACTGGTTTCTTGGTGTGAAGCATCTTATCTTTCAAAATTTTACCTAAATGCCATTAATACTAGATTTAAAAAATGTCGAGCACTTTCTGTAACTGTGCTCAGAGCAGTTTATTGAGGTAGGTCTGGGCAAGAAAAAGGAGCCTCCATACTTATTAGCAGTCTTGTTTAGTAC
>NC_085056.1:15203856-15291356 GCF_963662255.1 Cinclus cinclus | reverse complement strand
TTTCTAATGATAATGAAAATATTCTGATACAGCATTAAGGATTTCACTACTGAAATGTGTTTAATGTAAATATGCTGTCAGATACCCTTCAAGTAATTGACAAGAGCAGATGATTAGCAGTGTTCTCAATAGTGTTTTTGCATAATCTTACAATTTGACAGAACTCTTCAGCTGCTTTTTATTGTCAGTGCTCTGCAATCAGTAATACTTTTTCCTTGACATTTACTTTGTCATTATAAATCTTGTAAGTGGTCATTTAACTTGTTCAGTATGCATGTAAGAATATCATTACTAACACGTTTGAAAAACGTCTTCTTGTTGAGGAACTATTGTGAAAGTAAACTTAAAAAAACCCTAAAAGAAATAGGTTGATGAGTGAAATAAATACCTGTCTGTGAGCATTTTAATGCACATTTCAAGGATGATTTTAACATCTCTCTCTTATTGAGCTTTCACTCTTAAGTCATCAAATTCAACATGCTTGTTGGATTTATTTTATCTGTTACTTTTCTTATTTTAATACCATTGTTCAGTTATGATCATTTACATCTGACTGACCAAAATTAAACTCTTATGATCCATAAGCATTCATAATTACATACTGCATGTAATATTAATAGTCAATATAATAAACCTTCATCTTTATTGAAGCATCTCTTGTTTCTACAGCAGTTCTTTAATCTATCTCAATAGATTTCTAGTGTACAGCTCATATAGATTTGGTCAGTGACAAGGGTTAGAGTAGTCTTGTAGAACATTTACTTGTAGCTGTGAAAAGCCCACATTCATCAGAGGATTAGGTCGATCAGATTGTACCAGGATCAATGGAAGGACTGTGTGATCCCTCTTAGGCTGTAATGTGTTCACCTTCTTTGGAGAGAATTCACATACACACACATTTCTCTGTCTTAAAGCCATTTATCTCAGAATGTCAAATTGCAATAATTAACCATTATTGATCTTAAATTCAATTAACTTCATTAACACAGGTCATGATGAGGGTGCTGGTAAGGGAAAGGCTCTTGACAAGTGTCTTTTCTTATATGACATTGAATGTTCACAATCATGGCTATAAACTATTCATTCTGTGCCACAGGAACATCTTTTAAAAATGACAGGACTTTGGTTGGTGGCTCAGAAGCGACATTTTAATCCCCTCCCCCTCGTCTCCTAGTTCTCAGGGTTTTCCAGCAAATTTTCTATTCAGGAATCAGTGAACCATTTGTTTCTAGCACATTATCTTAGTGTGGCATTATAGCAAACCCCACCTATTCAAATACCCTTCTGTTCAATAGGTACTGGTAGATAGAGACTCATTTACAACAGTGTATATTAGTATAGTTAGCAAATGAGTGAAATGAATATTCAGTGCTTCTTTTTGCTCCACACACAAAACAAGCTGGGGCCATCTTGTAGAGGTAATCCTGAGAATCTCTGCTTGTTTCAAGTCCTAAGATTCATATTGCAGTCAATCGTTGTTTTTCTTAAATGAGGGCTGAATAGCAACTGTGAGAGCTTTGTTGGCCCACACTGAGATCCTTTCTTAATAGAGGAACTTCATTATAAGCACAAGTTCACAATAGCTGAAATTGTGATTGAAATCATTTGGATTTCTACTATACCATTCACACAGATGTATAGAGTTTATTGTAAGAAGGCACTGCAGCCAAAATAGCTATTGAAACTACTGTAGAAAAGGGATTCAATGGGAGATGCAAGTTTGCAGCAAAATGAAGGATCAGGCTGAAGGTCTTTTGGTACATTTTGAATGTCTTAAGTAGCCATGATTATTTACAAATAAATCATCAAGTAGAATGACTCACTGTATTGTATTGAAGTGTTTTAGGTGAAAACTTGATTTTTAAATATTTCAGAGCGAAGGTGGTAGCTCCAGACGTGTGTTAATATGAGTAAAGCTAAACACAAATACGGCACCAAATTCTAGTTGCTGTAAAACTTGTAAGATATGGACAAATTAGGAGCAACCAAATATGTGGGAAGATTACAGAAAGTAAGGTGCAAGGCTTTTTCTTGGTCTAAACAAAAAGTCTAAACCATAATCAGAAGACTGAGAAATATGCATAAATAGAAATGACAACATCAGTTTTGTTCAGAAACAGATTTCTGGGATAAGTAAATGGTCATTTTGTCACTACATTTGCTATTTCCACTCCACTATACAAAGCATTTACTGAGAAGAGGCAGGGCAGAAGCAGAATGGTTTGATTACTGCATTTGAAGAAACTGAAGTTCCCTTACAACATCTGTTTGCTCAGTGAAGGATTATAATAATTATGAGCTATTAGAGCCATATTGAGAACTTCTATGCTCATGGCTGCTTATTCCAGAGTTGGCTGTGAATCTTGTATTAGTTTGTGGAATGCCCTGTGCGCTTTTCAGTGATTAAAAGATGCCACCCAAATGTCTGCTATCAAGTAGAGATTGTGTCATTCTGTATTTTGGTACCAATTCATACAGAGAATTTGGCTTTGTCTTGCCAGGATGTTGACAGTGACTTAACTAAAAAAGAAAACAAGCCCCAAAACAAACATTATTTTTTTTCCTTTGAATGTTCTGGTAAATATTTTTGTCCATTTGAGGAAATAGTAATTCTGTGCTTAGAAAAATTCTACAGAGTCCAAAGAACAATTAGGGTCAAATGTAACATGAAGCTTTTTTTCTCTGCTGCTGAACTCCTATTTTACTGACTCCCACTGTCATGTGTGCTTGCATGGAGTGGGGCTCTCCAGCAAGTCTGTAGTACTTCACACAGAACAACTGCCTTGGAAACCAAGGAAAAGCCACTTTTGTTTAACTTAAGAGTGGATCACATTTATTCATGTTGAATAATTTATACAGCAGATGTAGGTGGGGGTATTTCCTGTTAGTAGTGCACTTGGTCATTGAATTCGTGAAGTTTATATGAAATTTTTGAAACTCTAGGGCTGCTTGTGAGCTGATACTTCATCAGTCTGTTCCTGGTTCCCTGATCCCTGGTGATGTTTCCCCTTCCTGGCTGGGTAGCTGGCCCCTAACTACCCCATGGACAGGGAGAAGCTTCATGCTCCTTGGAATGGTGTTCATTTGTAGCTTTGGTGCACTTGGAGAAAGAGCAGGCTTTCCTGGGGAAGGTGGAGGGGTGGGGAGGGGACGAAGAGGAGGGCTCTACAGGAATGTTGATGAAATGGGATCACAAGACCCTGGACTGAATCAAACCAAGGAGCAGTTGAGAATTCCCACTGGGTGCTCCCAGTCTCTGTTTCTTATTTGCCCACTGGGTCTGGCCCTTGTGGTGCTTGTGAAAGGCTGGTTATGTGGTGGTGGGGAGACCACGGAGGTTTTTTCTCCTTTTTCAGCAGGATCAGCCAGAAATCCCAGGCATATTCCCACAGGAGCTGTTCAAATCTCTACTCCCTCAGAGTGCAAAGGGGAAAGGAGATGGATTCCACAAAATACCATAGCAAGGAAGGTCCTTCTGTCATTGTAACAAGTCCATAACCTTTCTCAGCCTGTCCACTGGATTACTGTTAACCCTGCCTTGCCTTCTGGTACCTTCTGGTGCCTTCTGGTACCTTCTGGTGCCTTCTGGTACCCAGCTATGGTCGCACACAGTGGGACATGAGCTGTGGTGCTTAGGCAGTCAGGTGTATTGTGTGTGTGTGACTGCAAATTTAGGTCAAACTCCATAAAATCTGTTCTTCCTGAACTCTTGTTCTTGTGAAGTTTCTCATAACCATGTCATTCACTCCTGACTGTACAAGAAGGATACCTGAAGAAAGTCTCTGGAAATAAATACGGTTTTGTTAATTTACATGTTTGAGTAACTTGGACCGTTTGTTTGGATCCCTTCTTGTCAAAAAGCTCTTGTAGAAGGTGGCAGGTGAACTCTTCAAGCGAGAAAGATTTCACACTAATCCTTATGCAACCCTCCCCATAGAAGAGTGCACTGCAGTGTGATAGGATCAGGTGCTCCTCTCCACATCAGAAAATAGTGGTGTTATGTTTCAAGGGTGGGCAATTTGAGTGGTTTTTTAGAAACCCTGCTCAGCAGGTTGAATTCAGGGAGTTTAGGCCTCAGGGAGAAATCAAGGCAGGGTGCAGTTTTGGAGGAGGGAGGCATGATCCATCATGTTCCATGTCCAGCACAGGTCTGGCAGAGGGGGTGTCAGAGTGTACCCGGGCCCTGCTGTGTGCTGGGAGCAGAGAGCTCTTCAGAGGAGAGTTGTGACAATACTTCAGAAACCTGCCCTGTTTTCCCTACTGTGAGAAGAAGTTTGCTGGCAGTCTGCAGGTTGAGCATTCACTGGGCCCCAGCAGCTTGGTTCAGAGGGGATCTGTAACCACAGCCTCTGGGTTGTGCTGAGTACATGGACCTGTGGGTATTTCACTGGCTGAAATAATTGTTTCAGCTGAAAACCGGCAATTATTTTCAATTATACACATATAGTCACATAAACTCGCTGTGAGGAAACACAGGAACAGAACAAACTTAAGTCATCTTCCCATGTTTTGTGTAAATAGCTGAATTATATATATTAACCTACAGGAGTGACAGGCTCCTTCACTTGTCTTCTTTTCTAGCACCAGACAACTAACTTTTAACTTCTTTTCAGGTTTTCTGCTGTAAACTGTGGGTATGGATGTTTCTTCCACAGGGCTGATGTGAAAAATAAAGCACTCATTGAAGCTCTTGAAGACCTTGGTTAAATCATACTGTCCAATAGTGCCATGTTGTTTCTAAGCCGTCATTTCACATTAGGGCAAACTGTTTTTTCAGGTGTATATTTAGTGAAGGACATAATACGTAAATGTAAGGTTTTCACTTGGTCATTTAAGAAACATCTAAATAGTGTTTGTTTTTAGGAAAATGAATGCCTCCCTTATCAGAATTAGCAGTTTTTGAATGTTTTCTCTCTTCATTTGTGAGTGGCCTGTATGACACATTTCTTGTGGCACCGTAAAGTCTAAAGCGAACAGGAGACCTGAGTCCTGTACCTTCCTTTAAACTACACAAAACCCAGCAGGATTTGGAATACAGTGACATGAGGAAAAGGTGCCTGATGTAAAATTGCTTTGTTCTGTGCTTAGGTGGTCCACACTATAATGACATATAAGCTAATTCCTTGTTATCATCTCTTCACTGTGTGTCCTTGTACATGAAATTCGCATCTCTTAACACTTTCAGTTGATTTGGCCTCTCTGAAGTCTCTCCAAATGTAATACCAGTCCAGGATGCTGAATCAGAGCAGCTGGCTAGCTTCCTCTGGCCTATTTCTGAGCTCTCAGTGGCAGACAGCTGCAGTATTTTCATGAAGAAACAAACAAAGTAGACTTCAAAGTTTTTAGTGCCTAATGATAGCCACCCATTAGATTGGCATACTATGTCACATCCATCCGCACCACTTCCCAGTAACTTAATCCTACACTCTCAACGGCATGAAAAGGCTGCAGATTTATCAACATACAAAAAAATCCAGCTAAACAAGCATTAATCATGCACATCACATCAAATTAACATGTTCAACATTAATATTCTTGACCTTGCCAGTGGGCAGAATAATCCGTCTTGCAGTAGGCTCGCGCTCCGGTGCGAGGTACCAGGGACTTGAGCCGACGTGCCAGAGAAGTGCTGACCTCTTCACTTGAAAATAACATTTCTCTCCCATAATAGACAGTCTTGCCTCTATGAAACAGAACCTTTGACCTTTCTAACAGGAATAATGTCCCTGTCAAGGTGCTGGGTAATCAGTATTGCCATGCCCGTTTAGAGAGTGTTGTCATTTGCCACTCTTGTAAACAGGGCAGTCACTCCTGCCTCCCATCCTGACTGCCTAATGAGGAACATGTGAGCATCTCTGCCAAGGAGTGAAGTCTCAAATACAATTTCAGTTACATGGGAATTATCAGCTAGTCTCAGTATAGAAATAGCTCATGTTGTGGGTGAAATGTTTGCCTTTCTTTCTGTGAGTGGAAGGCCTGTGGAGTGGGAGTTTTCTAACAGACTAATATAACTCTTTTATATGCCTTCATTTGCATTAGGTCTTTGATTGACTCCATCCACTGAGCTGGTTTTCTCTTGCCTCTGCTCATTAATTTTGTGAATAAGGTTCATTGGCACAGTCAGATCATCTCCATGCTGCTGTTCCTGTCTTGGCTTTCTCTGCACCAGTGCTGGGACTGAGCCCCCTCTTAACTCCAAATGGTCCCACTAAAACTGGGGACTCTGAGGTTTTCTCAAAGGTTACTTAAATATTTAAAAAATATTCTGTTAATTTCTCGGGTGGCTGGTGTCTGATTTAAAATAGAATGGGACAAGTATTTAGGAAAAGGCTGTGCAATGCCAGCAGCAGGGGCAGTGACAGGAGCCACCTCTTGTGCAGTGCCGTGGAATGGGGAGTGAGGGTCAGGTTGCAGAGGGACTGTCTCTGGCAGAGTCCTACTCACTGCTCCCCTTTATGACCTAATAGAATCCTTTTTTCCTTTTTATTTTTTTACTGGGAAGCATTAGGAGCATTTCTGCTCCTGATCCCATTCTGCTATTACTTTTTTTTTTCAAGTGTGAAGTACTGATGGGGTCAGGTTCTTTTAGGATTGAAAAGTTTCTTTTCCCAATGAACTCAAAATTAAATGGTTTGGAAGATGACCCTTAGTATTACTTGATGATTTTGAATGATACACAACAAAGATGATCCACTTTTTTTTTTTTTTTTTTTTTTAATAAAAAGCCATTTGGTTAAAGCAAAAATATTTCCAAGGAACTGAATGTTTTTTGATAAGCTTTTGTAGCTGAGCATTTTTCATGTGAGAAGAATATTAGAATGTTTTGTTCCTTTTCAAGCAAACAGCATATATACTAGTCTAAATATACCCCCAGTGAGCTAATTAAAACAAAAGAAAAAATTTTGGCAAGAAAAAACATAATTCAAACAAGAAATTTCAAAAGTATTGAAATGGAATATTTGGATACATCGAAGCCAAAATATATGGTCTCAGCTCAGGAAATGAGAGAAAAAATGCATATAATTGGGTTTTGGAGAACAGTAAAATGCACCTTTAGTGCTGTGGTCTTGTATTTCCAAACAATCTGGAGGAGGTGTGTTCATTGCCCCAGCTGTTCAGTGGGGGGACGTTGCCATGGAGGGGATGAGAACCATGCAGGGTTTTTCTGGTTGTGCTGCAGAGGAGCTCTGGCAGTCGGGGTGGAGGTGGCAGCTGCGGTGCTGGTGAGCCCAGGACATCAGCAGGCACAGCTGCTGTGGCTCCACAGGGGCTTCTCTGCCTCTGGACACACAGGGCTGCTGGTACCTCTCTGCTCTCGTGCAGCAGACCCCTGGTGTCTGTGCAGAGCCAGGTAGGTGAGTTTATTCCTGGCTATGCAATATGCAGATAATCTTGGACAGTGATGGATCACAATTTATTTCCACTGGCAAAGAAATGATCCATAGCTCGGTTATGAAGGTAATTCCCTCTTGTGTGGAAATGAATTGTATTATACCACAGCTTGCTGTTATATATTGATATCAAATGTGTTAATTTCATTGTTACCTAGCACTTTAGTTAATAATTAGAACAAATATTAATGAGGGAACTGTCTCTTCTCAACCTCTCTGTGGCTGTACCTGCAAGATGTTTCTGAGCATCTTTGATATCCTTTTCTCTAGAAATGTGAGGGCTGTGCCAGGCAACAGCTTTCCACTTTTTGTCAAAATCTGTGTCACAGTGACACCACTGCTCAATTTGCAGGCAATTTCCTGTTGGGTTATGGTGCCCCGTGAGATGTAAACTAAACTTTTTTGAGAACTATGATTTTTTTGGGGTCCTTTTTGTCTGGGAAAACAAAACCCAGTACTGCCTAATTTCTTCCATTTCCACTTTTATTAATTTCTGCCACTAGAATTGCCTTTAAAATTGTTTCTTTTCCCCTCAGACTTTGCTGTTGAGGCATTGAAGACCAGTTTTACAGATGCCCTGCTATTCAAACATTTATTCTACACTTGAAAAATATGAAACTACAAGTCTTTTTTTTTTTTTTAACATAATAGGGTAATGGCTTAGTAAGGATGAGCTGGTGACATTGCTTCGTATAAACAGTCTGTCCTCCAGGCAGTGAATCACAGTGGAAAACCTTTTTACCATCTCCTCCTGATTTTATTCTCTCCTTTCGCAGGCTCTTTGCTTTTCCTGTAGGTACTTCACCACACAAGAAATTTCTTGTTTGGAGGCTTTGGGCCTCCTTGTCCTTATTTCTGGTGCAGTGAGACTGTTACATTCTTCTGTTCTCACACAGACCACTTTGCCTCTGAGCAGGATGTGGTGAGCAGGGACACCTTCCACTAGACCAGGTTTCATCCCTTGTCTCCTCGCGCAGGGGAAGGAGCAGAAGGAGTCCTTAGAACTGTCACTTTTTTCAAAGTTGCAGATTGCTGGGTTAAATTCCACGCTGTCGTTTGTGCCTCATTTCCTGCATTTCTGGATCAAAGACTGATGTCACAAGTTGGCTTCACAACTTGAGCTTAGGAAGGGGAACAGCTATAGAGGAGGCAGCTCCTGGTTAACACGCAAATATGCTTGATAGTTGGTGAAAAGGGCAAAGAAAGCATGAAAGGTAAATAGATTTACATTTAAATGAGCCGCATGCTGGAGGTTTTCCCTAATGTAAAAGTCACTCTCTAAAAAAGCTGTGAATATGACAAGTCTTTCAGTTCAAACAAAATTCATAAGACTTCAGCAGTAAGAGAAATAAAAGTGTAAAGAATAACACACTAATTAGGAAGTCGGTTCTGTACCCTCTGTGTTGGTGTGCAGGGATGGAGCCCTTGGGTTTAGAATTTGATGTGGTGGTGGGAATGGGTGACACACACTCAGACTGGTGCTCAGCAGCCAGAAAAAACTAAAGCCAGGTAAACACCCCAGCCTGCAGGTGTCAATGAGGTCTCTTTAAGGCAGGTAGTGTGGTCATAATATTGGGTGTTCTTTACTTGAAAAAGGAAATTATCATGCAGTTTCAGAAAGAGGCAAAGAAACAGGAGTTGTAAAAGAAAATCTGTTTCCACATGGTGGAATAGGAAAAGGGTATATTTGCTTCCAAATCAGAGGTTTCATGCCATGATTCCTTCCTTCAATCCTTCCTTATTCAGAAAGATTTGGTGTGGTTGAGAGAGAGGCAGTTAACGGTCTCCACATTACCAGTAGCTATCCAAAACTTTCCAGCTTTAGAGAGCAATTTGAACTGCTTTGGTCTCCTTTGCACGAGTTCTGAAAATCCACTTTTTTTGATTCTATATACTGGTTTTGTTGCAAGTATTTGCAGAGAAATGCTGAACCTTACTTCAAGTTGCTACTGTGCCTTTGATATACATTAAATAACAATACTTTTCTCAAAATATTTTGAAATATTGAATATATTGATAAAACATAAAATAGAGCAAAATAGCACAGCTCTATTTCATTAGAATGGCATACTTGTTTCCAAAGTCTGATCTTTGTACCAGCACCTTTGAAGCATCTTATGATAACATTTTTTAACATAATTCTTTTAAACTCTGTGCTCCCAATTTTTAAAAACAAGAACCTTGCTGCTTGAATTTTCTGAATTGAAATTATCTGAAGTATTTAATCATTACTGTCTGTTGCTCTTATGTGATATGTTTGTGCTTTCAAAGGTTTAACTTGTGTTCTGAGGATCAGATTGCAACTTTACATTCTTGGAAGATTTGCTACCATTCATCCTTGTGAAAGAGCAGTAGTGAATATTTTGTATTACCTAACTGAATGAAGAAATACTCCATGTGAAACTAAAAGCCTGATTTCATTGTCACTTTAACAGTTGTTTTGTCTCTTGTGGTTTTCTGATAACATTTAAACATATTTTCCCTGAAAGAAGTTTTCAAGGTTTAATACCATGTGTGTGATACCTACTGTACTGTTCTACATTTTTCAGTCTGTTGGTTAAAGTAGGGCTTTTGGGGGTGTAAACTGCTATCTTTTCTGCACTACTGCCTGAAGAAACAAGCTATAGGTTGTTCAAGATACAAATACCCTACATATTCCAGATGTGTTGCAGAGAAGGTCAAATGTCAGGTGTCTTTAACCACAGAGTATACTGAAAATGTGAGGTTTTGTTGAGTTTATAAGTACCTTTGTGAGAGATTTTCAGTTACACTGAAGAGAGTCATATTCTACTTTTTATTTCCTGCAAATGAATGCATTATATAGAAATAGATAATTTTGATTAGTCAATGATTCCTTTTTTATAATGTTTCCATAATTTTCTTGCCTAAAGGCAAAACTTAGGTAGAGCTAGTATATGTAAAACAGAAGCGCAGAAGTACCATGGGGAAAAAAAATGTTTACTGTCAGTTACCAACTGTCCTATTCAAGAAGAGTATCTTAGATTTACATCACCAGTTGCATTACTTGAGGGGGAAAAAAAAGACAGGATCCCTGTTGGGTGTCCGTGTAGCTTATGCTGAGTAAATATTGACAAAGTAGTCTAAAGAGCAAACACTTTGACATTTGTAAGGTCCACTGGAAGGTCTTGTATATATTTATACAGCAAGAATGAGTGCAGCATACCAATTTCATTGAACAAGTTCCTGACATAATTCTGCATGGGCTTTCTTGTTGAGAAAGTTGTCTTTAAATAGAAATGGGATATTTGTTGCACCCATAAAGAATATCCTCAAATTACTTTGAATGAGTTGTTTTCAAAGGTTACGTCACTTGCCTTTAACCATCTCTTCTAAATTGTCACACGGCTAATGATGATAGCTTTAAAAAATCAAATTTTTAAAATTTATTTTAACTGGCGATTTTTTTTACTTTGTAGAAATTCTTGATGTTTGTTGTGCACTTTATTTATTAAAGATTGAGTCTCAAAACTGTAATGAGCAAAAAATGCTTGCTTAATTTAAATTGTGAATCTGTCTGTTAAGAAATGCATTAGGGGTAGGAGAAGCATAAGACATATTAATTGACAGACAGGAACTGCTGTCTCTGAGGTTGATACAAGTAATTTATTACTTTAGAAATGAATGCCACCTCCAGAATGTGCTTCATTAATTTCAAATTTAGTTTTAATTTCAAGCTGTTGCCCCTTGAGAAGAATAAGGTGGCAAATTATGTTTGAAGAGCAGATTTTTTTTCTTGCTCTGAAGAAACACTAAATTTTAACTGTTTAATTTTACAAATAAGTACACTTCTTTGGCTGAAGCAGAAGTATGATGAGCAGAAACTAACTTGTGTTTTCTTCTCTTCATAACAGCCTATGTTTCAGATGAACTAAAAGCAGCAGCATTGGTGGAAGAAGATGTGGAACCTGATGAAAATGCAGTTGATGGGGAGCCTTCAGCAAAGTATGCATGTCCAGAAAAAGACTTCAGTAAGAACTGCCAAAGCTACCAAAACTCTCCAGCAGCTGAGTTCTCTAGCCATGAAATGGACAGTGAGTCCCACATCAGTGAGACAAGTGACCGCATGGCAGACTTTGAGAGCAGCTCCATTAAAAATGAGGAAGAGAGCAAGGAGGTTTCCATACCACTGGAAGACTCTACGGTGTCTGATAGTTTAGAACAAATGAAGGCCGTGTATAATAACTTCCTCTCCAACTCCTACTGGTCCAATCTCAATTTGAACCTTCACCAGCCAATTTCAGAAAAAAATAACGGTAGCAGCAGCAGTAGCAGCAGCAGCAGCAGCAGTTGTGGAAGTGGCAGCTTTGACTGGCACCAGACTGCGATGGCCAAAACACTGCAGCAAGTCTCTCAGAGCAGAATTCTGCCTGAACCAAGCCTTTTTAGCACAGTCCAGCTATACAGACAGAGCAGTAAGCTCTATGGCTCTATATTCACTGGAGCCAGTAAATTCCGCTGTAAAGACTGCAGTGCTGCCTACGATACTTTAGTAGAATTAACAGTGCACATGAATGAAACAGGACATTATCGAGATGACAACCATGAAACAGATAACAATAACCCCAAAAGATGGTCCAAACCTCGCAAACGTTCTTTGCTTGAAATGGAGGGGAAAGAAGATGCCCAGAAAGTGCTAAAATGTATGTACTGTGGTCATTCATTTGAATCTCTTCAGGATTTGAGTGTTCATATGATCAAAACAAAACACTACCAAAAAGTGCCTCTGAAGGAACCTGTTACCCCTGTAGCAGCAAAAATTATCCCAGCTACTAGAAAGAAAGCATCACTGGAGCTTGAACTTCCAAGTTCTCCAGACTCCACAGCTGGGACACCAAAAGCCACAATCTCAGATAGTAACGATGCACTTCAAAAGAATTCCAATCCCTACATTACGCCAAATAACCGCTATGGTCACCAGAACGGTGCCAGCTACGCCTGGCACTTTGAAGCAAGGAAATCTCAGATTCTGAAGTGCATGGAATGTGGAAGTTCGCATGACACCCTGCAGGAGCTCACAGCTCACATGATGGTGACAGGACATTTTATTAAAGTCACTAACTCTGCCATGAAAAAAGGGAAACCAATTATAGAAGCCCCAGCCACACCGACAATAACATCCTTAGTAGATGAGAAGGTCCAGTCTGTTCCGCTAGCTGCCACAACCTTTACATCTCCTTCCAACACACCTTCTAGTGTTTCCCCTAAATTAAATGTTGAGATTAAAAAAGAAGTAGATAAGGAAAGAGTCATTACTGATGACAAAATGAAAGACAAAGAGAAGTCAAGTGAAGATGAGGAGAAGTATGATATCTCCTCAAAATACCATTACTTGACTGAAAATGACCTAGAAGAAAGCCCTAAGGGGGGATTAGATATATTGAAGTCTTTAGAAAACACGGTTACATCAGCTATAAACAAAGCCCAGAATGGCACACCGAGCTGGGGTGGCTACCCCAGCATTCATGCTGCCTACCAGCTGCCTAATATGATGAAGCTGTCGTTGGGCTCATCTGGGAAGAGTACACCTTTAAAACCTATGTTTGGAAACAATGAACTAGTATCACCAACTAAGAACCAGCCCTTAGTGTCGCCACCCAGCAGTCAAACCTCACCCGTGCCAAAAACAAACTTCCATGCCATGGAAGAATTGGTGAAGAAAGTCACTGAGAAGGTGGCTAAAGTGGAGGAGAAGATGAAAGAGCCCGAAGGAAAGCTGTCTCCACTGAAGCGTGCAACGCCTTCGCCATGCAGCAGTGAAGTCAGTGAACCCCTTAAGATGGAGCCCCCCAATGATGGTGGCTTTAAAAGCCAGCAGAACAGCCCAGTTCCTCAGAGAGAAGGTTGCAAAGATAGTCCAACTGTAGAACCTGTGGAAAATGGGAAAGAACCTGTGAAATCCATTGTAGGTTCTTTAAGCAGCAGCACAGCCATCATTACTGACCACCCTCCTGAACAGCCATTTGTAAATCCATTAAGTGCACTGCAATCCGTCATGAATATTCACCTTGGTAAGGCAGCAAAGCCATCCTTGCCTGCTCTGGACCCAATGAGCATGCTTTTTAAAATGAGCAACAGTTTGGCAGAAAAGGCTGCAGTGGCCACCCCACCTCTACAGTCCAAAAAATCAGACCACTTAGACCGTTATTTTTATCATGTCAACAATGACCAACCCATAGATTTGACGAAAGGCAAGAGTGACAAAAGCTGCTCTTTGGGTTCAGCGCTTTTGTCATCCACATCGACATCTTCTGCATCTTCTTCATCTACAGTGACAACAGCAAAGACATCTGCAGTCGTGTCATTCATGTCAAACTCGCCGCTACGCGAGAATGCCTTGTCAGATATATCTGATATGCTGAAGAACCTGACAGAAAGTCACACATCAAAATCTTCCACACCTTCCAGCATATCTGAGAAATCTGACATTGATGGTACCACAATAGAGGAACCAGAAGAGAGTACACCAGCTCAGAAAAGGAAGGGACGTCAGTCTAACTGGAACCCTCAGCACTTGCTCATATTGCAGGCCCAGTTTGCAGCCAGTTTACGGCAGACTTCAGAGGGGAAATACATCATGTCAGACTTGAGCCCTCAAGAAAGAATGCACATTTCCAGGTTTACGGGACTCTCAATGACCACAATTAGCCACTGGCTGGCCAATGTGAAATACCAGCTCCGAAGGACGGGGGGAACTAAGTTCCTTAAAAATTTGGACACTGGGCACCCAGTGTTCTTTTGTAATGACTGTGCTTCACAGATCAGAACTCCTTCAACTTATATCAGTCATCTTGAATCGCATCTGGGTTTCAGGTTAAGAGACTTGTCCAAACTGTCCAGTGAACAGATTAACAATCAGATAGCACAAGCAAAGTCACCGTCTGAAAAACTGGTGACGTCCTCTCCGGAGGAAGATATCGGAACTTCTTATCAGTGCAAACTTTGTAACAGGACTTTTGCAAGCAAGCATGCTGTTAAACTTCATCTTAGTAAAACACATGGGAAGTCACCAGAGGATCATCTTCTGTATGTTTCGGAGTTAGAGAAGCAGTAGCATTTGCTTTTGATTAAAATAACTGTAATTTGCTTTGAGGAAAACTGTCAAAGACGCCTTAAAGCTACTGTTTAGTTCTTGGCACATGTTCTTATTTTAACTCCAGAGTTGCTCTGGGCTGAACTGTTTTGTATAACTGTACAGTGTTTAAATAGAGGTGCATAATCAGCTGTTGTTACTGGTAAAATATGAAGGTTAAAATGCAGTGGTAAGTGTTTGGAACTTTGTGTAAATTGGATTTAGTTGCTGTGCATCCCTCTGATGCATCAAGCTGCATGCATTAACGACAGTTTAATTAAGCATTTATAACTAATTCTGGTGCACTTTTTCATGTGACCTAAGTGTGCTGGTATTTCTCACCCTATAATCTTTAGCCCTCTGAGTACTTTGAAGCACTTTTGCATTAATTTGGTAAAAATGTAAGGATATGCTTTTTTTTTTTAGACCCTTACTAGCTTAGTTATGATTACTAATGTGAACCTCCATTTATGCAGAGGTGTCTCACACCTTTAAATTTAAAAATATAATTTTCACATTGAAACATAGATGTATATATTGTATAAATTTCAAAATCTCTTATGGAAAATGTGATTGTGGTTAATGCCATTTTCTTTTTTTTCAGCATTTTTAGCAGCAGCGGGGTTTGTACCTGATAAGCCCCAGGTATAAACTGTATCTATATATAGTGTATATTTCATTTTTTTTTAGATCTAATGTTTTTTCCTTTAACAATCAAACATTGTAAATTATGTGATAAAAGATACCAGATAGCATTTATAAAGTATTCAGAAACATTATTCTTAAAGCAAAGTATGTTTTGCTTTGTTTTGCTATACAGTACATCTATATTAAGAGAGGTTCATGTTTAAATTATACATATTTATTAGTGTTGCTATAATTTTTTTGTTTTGTTTTGGTTTGGTTTGGTTTTTTTTAACTGTCTGAAGAAACAGAAGCCACGGACTGCATTCCTGGCCTGCATTCTAACCGTTTTGCACAACATGACTTTTAAAGGTATTTATTAGTAAAAAAAAAAAAAAAAAAAAAAAAAAAAAGAAGATAAAATTCAAAATAAACTCAGTGCTCAAAGGGTTAAATCTATTTGAAAAACTTGTACTGTATTTCCTAAACATTGATAAAGCCTTTAAAATGTTTGTACTGTAATACTTTGCTTAAAAAGTTATGAGGCATTCTGTGATATAACCTCTTTTACTTATTTATAAGCGCTCTTGGTTGTTATTTCCTATTGTAGAATGCCTTTTTATTTCAATTGGTAACTTTCTGTTTTGTTCTGCCTAATTATTCTCCCAAGATTCCATACTGCAGCTTTATCTTTAGGCATATGAAAGGTAACCCGTGGTTACCAGCACACTAAGTGATTCTGTTCGTCTCCATTTTTGGCAGTTAATTTGCAGAAGTAACTGACAGCTGACACCATATGAGAATCTATGTATAAAATATTGGCATGTAAACAGCACAGACACTGTAATGCACTCTGTGCCCTGTTTTGTTGTTGACAATGAAGCACCATTATATGACTCTTCATATAACCTTTTTTTCTACAGCAGCATTAAAATTGTCTTTTTGCTATAATTTTGTGTTGCGTTCACAATTATGTCTGAAATGTGCTACGACTAACGAGCACATTAAAATTAAATTGTATGCTATCTGTTTATGACTGAAGCTTGAGTAGGTTTCTTCATCTGCCAGGTGCTGGCAGTCAAAAGCTGCACATAAATCACTGGAGTTTTAGTGAACTTTAGCATTTAAAGAGCAGGGTAGCACTTATTCAAAGGCTGCATTAACAGAGTTTTTTCCCCCAGAAGAGATAAATGAGCGTTATAACTCCCCTTTAAGCATCAGGTAAGGCTGGCTGTGGAGAGGGGGGTTAGCAGCAGTGCATGGCAAAGCAAATAGGTGTTTTGTTGTGAGTTCAGACCCAGGCAGGCAGCACTGCTCACCCGCCTTCCTCCTGAATGCATTGAGCACAGTCTGCACCCGAGGGTGTTCCATAGCTCAGAGAATCCCTTTCCACCTACCCAGCATTTCCAAATGACAGGAGAAGGAGCCTGAGACTGGTGACTTCGACTTTGTGGTTTTGAAGTGAGTCCTCTTCTGGCCCTACCTGCTCCCAGACAGTATTCCCGGAAGGTAGAGAGGGGGAGAGGAGGTGAATAAACACACGCCAAAGAAAAGCAAACAATCTGGAGCATTTCTATGATAATGACAGACTTTTACTGGTGTTGACAGGTCATCACATCAAAACCATTGGAAACAATGTACATCTCCAAACACCTATAACTACCATGCATGTAAGAAATGTCTTTTGCCAGTCAGGTGAATTCTGAGTCCAGAGATGGTTACATGGGAGCCAAACCCACTATTACAGCACTTCAGCATCCTGAGTGAGAACTGCCATCCAAATATCAAATGTACAGTTTCCTTTCTTTTTTTAAAAAATCCACCATCTTCCAGTAAGCAAGTAATTGAATCTTTGGTTCTCTTTGCCTTTCTGTCATTCTTTCCATTTTTCCATCTTTCTCTGTAATGTTAAAGGCCAGTACCATGTCTCAAAAATGTGTTGGAGTGTTCTGGTCATTTTATGGCAAATGCTGCTAGGTGGACCAAGGGAATGGGATCAGGGCTTTGAGTTTTTTCCTCCTCTTTTGGCTCACACTTGTGTCTGATTATAAGGTCAGTTGTGTGTCAATGTTTATGGCCTCAGCTCAAATTCCAGCAATAAAATCGCAGCAGTTTTACTGGTTGACTGTACCATCCCAGGAGTCCCTCACTTAGTGAGGAAAAAGGGAACCTGGCTGGCTGAAGTCTTCCCTGGAGCCTCCCAGGTGCCTGTCCACATTTTTACAAATACATGATCTCAGTCTAAACCCAGCCAAACTTTTTACCTCTACAGCAGAGAATTCCCCTTTTGAAAATTATAACAGCTTAAATATCGTATTTGGTTGCAAACCAGAAATTCACACATAAGGAGACTGGCAGATTATTGCATATATTGTCAATCAATGTATTTTTAAGATGCACCATTGACTTATAATAGTAATGCTCAAAGCTCTGTACGCAATGCTGTTATCTGGGACATGGGAGGGAGTAAGAGCAAGAGACTGCAGAGTCTGCAGGGTTCTTTCCGCTTACTCTTAAAATACGGGCAGGGGATCTGATGATCTGGTACAACCTCCCTGATCTGGTAAAAATCTGTTTCTGGGCCTGATTTACTTGGGTCTGAAAGTGCAGTGAGATGTACCAAGTACAACTTCAGGGAGTGTCCAGATCTGCCAGCGTGCACCAGAAAGGTGCACTTTTTAAATGTGCTTCTTATAATGTGCTTGGAACTTTGCAAATGAATGGCTCGTCAGGATCTGAATACCCCAAATTTATTAAAATAAAGTTCAGCTTGCATTTCAGAACCTCTAGGACTGGCATACCAATGTGATATCACATTATAAAGAATTTAGAGAATCAATGAACTAGAATAATGTTCTCTTCATCCATACACTGGTATGTATATTGGCATGGTAACTATTAGTGCTAACCAAATCAGCAACCTAGCTGTGTCGAGATAAGTTTTTTTCCTATTAGACAAACATGAAAGTATAAATGCAAGATTTTAAAATAAGCATCTGACTTTCGACTTTTGTTTTGCATTTGATATTTTATTTAGAAATATGCAGATCAAGTGCAAGAGAAAGCAAAATGCCCCAAGAAAGAGGTTAAAAATGAAATTGTGATGGGTGAGAAGAGCTTTAAATCACAGGTGTATAAAGGTGACCCTGGTCTAACCCCTCCCAAGTAGTGGCTTGTTGCAGCATACTGTATATCTTCCAGCCATCACATTTACGCAGTATCTTAAAATAACATTTGTGATAAATGTGCAATTTAACTAATTTATGGTGCTATGATGTGCTCAGGGCTACATGCAAGATGAAAATCTTAAATGGAGCTTGAACAGCTCACTTCACAACAAGAAATCAATATGCCAGATCTTAGAGAGCTGTTCACTGGAGTCAACATTTAGCAAATAAATAAATAAATAAAATTCAGGGAATGTATCTTTAAGTTTTAGTGAGTTGGAAATCTAAAATTAACTGAAATATGACTTTTAGGCTAGAGTAAGGAACTTTTTCTGAAACCAAAATCTTTCTAGAATCTTCATTATATTTTATTTTTGTATTAAAATTGAAAGTATCTTATTTTAACTGTGCGGGTGCTTTTGTGGTAACCACTATGTGCAATTTTTTATCCAAACCGAGGCAGATTAGTGTTATCAATATGGGAATTATCTGTTGCATTTAAATATGGCTGTGTATTTTGCTATATAAAGCTAAACATGATATGACTCTGCATGTTATGACAGCAAAAAAAATCTGGCTATACTTTGAGATTTAAAAAAATACTGGCATGTATTGAACGGAAGAACCTTTTTTAATTTTGCAAGTTCTTATTTCAGCTGCAACAGAAAAAAAGGAACAGTGGTGCAAGTGGAACAGAGACAACTGGTAATAAAGTTAAATTTAATTAATAAATTTTGTATTTTAAATTACGCCTCCAGAGAGCCTTATATATTTCCTAGAAAAATATCAAATTATTATGATCACTGCTGCCTGCTTTGTTTGGGTAATTTTTTGTTACAAGAATATGCTGGAGCTTTGCTAGGTGGTCTGTTACCCACACTGCACCACAGAGCTGAAGTACAGGGAGCAGTCATAAAATTAGACTTTATCAAGGAAAGCAGAAAAAAAATATTCAAGATTACCAACTTTTTCAAAGGCACTGGATTGTCCTGTTAGCCAAGGATGAAATAGCACTTAATACTTGATTGGATAGTTACTGTTTTAGCATGGAAATACAAATGTGTAACTCCCTTAAGTATCGCTAGTAAATACATACAATCTCCAGGAAAAAAACCCAATGAATTCTCTTCTCCTGGGACTCTGTGCCAAGATGTGCCTTCCAGCCTTTGCTTGACCTGCTGTAGGTAATAATAGAGGGAGAAATAATTATGGAATTGCTGTCTCGGAACATGAAAGTGGCTCTGTTGGTCGGGGTGTGGTAACAGTGAATTTTGTTGAGTTTTCAGTAATTATCCTGTAATAATGAAAGCCTTGTATATGTTTAAGACTATAATATTACAGCCCTCATTGAAGAGTATTTGCATAAAAAGTCAATCTTTTACCAGTGAAGGAAGAAGGAATCAGGGTCGTTTACAGAAGTGAGTGGAATTATGTATTAACGCATCATTATACATGTCTGAAAGCATTGGGATAATTGGTGAGGTTACAATCTGTTTTCAGGCCTTGGTTTGGGGCAATAATTTTAACTAAATGTTCAGCATGAAAAAGATGACTAAGATTTACTAACACGTAGCTCGTGCTGCGTTCATTATCTAGTACCCACACAAATACGGCAGTGGTGCTCCATAAATTCTTTTTTTTTACATGTAAAAACAATCTTCCTTTATGCTTCATATACAGCTTACATGTGAGGGTAGTGGTTTGTTTGTTTGTTTTTCATCACTGGATAACAACATATACGTGGGACACATTAACTTCCTCAGCAGCTGTTGCTTGGTTCACTTTGCCTTATTTATAGCTTGAAATGCACTTCTGGTTAAATAATCTTTTAAGAGAATTAAAATCAGATAGACTTTTTGAGATAGATGGGTATGTCCAGACCAGTCATCAAGTTCATATATATAACCTTTATTGAAATGAAAATACCCAACTGCAAATCATACTTCCATAGCTCTGTGCCTATCTTTCACTGTGGGAGTGCTTAAAAAGGAAAATTAAAAATTACAACCCAAGGCAGCTATGCCAAAAAAAGGAATTTTTGAGTAATAATATAACAAGACATTTTCTGTATATCATGCTCTTAAAATTCTTAGCCTGTTTCAAGCAATAAAAAAGGATGTCTTAGAGCAAGCAGAAAGGAGTTAAAAATGGCAAGGCCAGGCAGGGGCCAGGGTGGGTGGTGGAGCTCCCAGCTGATAGGGATGTCCTAAAATGATGCTGTGCCCCCCATGTCACCCGCTGGCCTTTCCTGGAGTCACATTAGGGTGAAGACGTGCACTTCTTTCCTTGTACACTTAAATTTTGCAAGCAGCATAGTGGACTTTGTAAGCAAATAGTGAGCTAATTTTCTGATGACTTACCTCGTGATGCCTGAGGTAAGGACTGTGATCGCAAGGGAAATGAATTTCAAATGATTTGGCACTGTGGAAAAGCCTATATTAGACCTGTCAGCCCCATTCCACTCCCTGTGGAGAAGATAGTGTCCATCTATTTTTTTTTTAATATCAAAAATATAAATGGAGAGAGAGTAACTTTTAAACTTCTGTATGAATTTACAATGAAAAATACTTCTCTATTAAGCGTCAACATATCAAATTCATTCTTGCATGGTAAGAAACAGGGGACATGTGTATAGCCATCAGAGTTGTGAGTTAGTGACCTTTCTAGCCAAGTGAAATGAAATTACTTGAAAATGGAATTCTTTTTAATTGGCACGTTTGTAGGTGGTGGGGAAGGGCAGGGGGTTTGCTAGAGCGTGTGTGTAGTGCACAGCCCGGGAAGAGCAGTAAAAAAAGCCTGGAGCCTGTGCTCAGCTGTAAACCTGTGCAGAGAGGGAGAATGAGGTAGGTGTGTCAGGAAGCGGAGTCATATTCTTGGCTTTTTTTCTCTCTAAACTGGAGGTACAGTCACTGCAGTTACGCCTCAGTGACCATGAAACCGAGTCGGCAGAAGCTGAAGGACTCCGCTCCTGAAAGCCTCATCAGGACTTGTCATCGCTCTAATGAATATCATTTAAATTGCTTTGTATATTGGTGGAGTTTGGATGTCGATTTAATTTGTGCATGTGTTTGAGTTCTTCTGCTTGGCTAGGCTAACAGAGAGCAACAGCCTAATGAAAAGTGAGTTGGTGACAGCGTGATGAGCCCCAACCCAATCAAATGTGTTTGAAGGGCTGTTTTGACAGGGATCTTAAAAGTAGATCTAGAAAAGAGGAGCAGTGCTTCAGTTCAGTACCATTGTTTCAGGCTAAGATTACTGCTTTTTGTACCTCTGAACGGCTGAACATTTTCTGTGTGCACTCTGGCTTGTGCTAAAGCATGAATCCATCACAGAATTGTCTTTAGAGGAAGCCAGAAGAATGAGCTCCCCAATTAAACATCTCTAGAAATTACTGGAGTTTAAAAAAAATGCGTTAAAATAAAGTCATTATTGGGTACACAGGAAGCAGGAACAGGCTTAACCAGGGGTTACAGTGTCCATCTCCATGTCTGTGTTGCACAGGGCAGGCTGGCAGAGCAGCAGCAGATTAACACTGGAGGGCAGGGGCCGGCCAGGCAGGGCCAGCCGTGGACTTCTCCACATTAATTCCCATTTTCTGTGCCGGGAAGTTGAGCGTGCAATGTCACAGAGCTGCAGGGAAGGGCAGAGCAGATGGAGAAATCCTGCAAAGTGTATTGCAGTGCTCCCTAGGTACTGGGGAGAGGCTGGGGACAGGGAAAACTGACCCAGTGTGGTCCGTTCTGGCCGTGGGGAGGGACGTGGCTGGGACTGAGCAAGTCCTTCTCTCCAGGAGAGGAGAGAAGAGGAGGCTCCCCAGAGGACACAGCCTGGCTGATACAAGAAGGGCTTGCCCTCAGCACAGCAGGGAAGCCAAATCCTCCAGGTGTCTGGAACACTGCCCTGGCCATGCACAAACCTACCTGAGTCACCATACCCAGCAGCATAGGCAAAGTCTCACAGGGGGATTGCTAAAAGTGGGTACCACAGCCACATCAGCCCTATAAATGGTACTAATTCTTCCAGTCCCCAAGAAAATGTTCATGTTTTGCCTGCTACATATGTAACTGGAAGGTAAGGGAAAAACAGGGTCTTGATTTTTTTTTTTTTTTTTTTAATTTGCCACCATGAAGACAAATCAATTTCCAAACCAGAGCTGCTGTCAGGAGGGGAAATCGAGACTGAAACTTATCCATCCTCTCTGAAGGCAACTGAGCACCCTGACACAGTCGCCTGCACTTCAGAAAGTTTCAAAACAGACCCTGGGATCCTAAGTGCTAACAAAACCCCAAAAAATGCAATTTTAAAATTTTATGTGAAACTCAACAACAAAAGACTGTGAGAGGAAAATTGGGTTACAAGAAAAATCTACAGTCCAGATACTCTTATCTAAGAGATGATTAATACATCAGATAAATTGTTCAGCAATGGTTCATGCAAACAGACCCTCCATAATTCTGCCAAAGTCAGTGAGATCAATGTGCTCTGCTGAGTGATTGTGGCACTGACCACTCAAAAGAAAGCACCTAAGGGCAGCTGTAACTTATGCTGATTTCATACCCCTCATGATTTCAAAATATATGAGATTCTCCAGTTCCCTCTGAACTAAATCCATGCATAACCCTCAGGAGATGCTTGCTCCTGTTTTGGGAGTGAACATGACCCTTTCCTTCTTCATTCGCCCGGATTCTGTAAATGCCATATGCTTCTTTTTTTTTATGTGATAAATGTTTTAATACAACCGTCACCCCCAGACAGACAAGTTACCATCAATAATTTGAATGACAAGCCTTCAGTATGCCTCTTAATTTCAGTGTAAGGTTTGGCAGGGTATAAGAAAACATGCAAAAACCCAAAAGAAAATAATGAACTATGTGATAGAAAATGTATGTAAGTCTGCAGCAAGAAACTATTATACTAAAAAAAAAAAAAGCCATAAATTCAAAGCATGTGTTTGAGTATTTAATGTTAAAAATATAAATTGGGTATTGAAGAAGCACAAAGCACCCACTTGTACTTCCTTAATAGGGCTTTTATTAAAGGCTCTAGAAGAGATTCCAAGGAGGGAGAGATCAAAACAGCAGGCTCATCAGCCACGCTATGTTAGCAGCTTCTCAGGAAGCGCTGAGCAGCAGGCAAAGCCACACCAACCCACAGGTGCAGGCACATCAGCCTGTAAACAGCTCTGATCCCACAGAAACCCCTGCACATGGAACACTCCCCCTTAGCCTGGCTCCTCACTGGAGTTGCCTTGACCCCCCTTCTGCTGGGCTCAGCCAGAGCTGGGCACTCTCCTCTCCTTGCCAGCTCTGCTGCCACGTTGTTCTTGCCCTCCTCCCAAAGCCCTGTGGGCGCCCCTTGCTGTGTTTTCCTGCAGTGCTGCTCAGACCTCCCTTCTGCCAGGCTGTTGAAGGGATGGCAAATGCCACAGAGCCATCGGAGACATCCAGTGCCAGACACTGAGCTCCCGCCCCCTGTCCCCTCTGCTCCACTGGGCTGTCCCCAGGACAGAAACACTCTGCTGGGCACCCCAGCTGTCCTGAACAGAGCAGGGAGGGTCTGGTGGCCAAGCGGGGAGATTCTGGAGCTGGTCAGGCATGCAGCAACATAACCAAGTGCTCAGAAACGAAATCCTCTGGAGAGCAGCTGAAGCATCTGTGCCACCACTCTTGGCTAACAGAGCCCAGATAGGTGCTGCCTGCCATCTGCTCAGCATCCCAGCTGCAAGCCCTCTCCTGGAGCTAGAGCCCACAGCATTGCAGCAGCCAGAGCATCCCAACATCTGCAGCCCAGCAGCCAGAGCTCTCTGTTCCACGCACACTTTGCCCTGTTCTAGAGAGGACTTTGCGTAGGGCTGGGCTGCTCCCTGGCTCTCAGTGTGCCTTTTTCTGCACCTGGGCAGTGGGAGGCTCCCCAGCACGACCTGGGCCAGAGCTCACAAGTCCTTGTGCCTGCTGAGGGGCTCCAGAGATCAGCTCACCACATCTCACCTGCAGGTCAGCAGTAGCTAGGGAGCTTGGCACTGCTCAGTTGGCAGCAATTTAGGTGCTTATTAAGTTAATAGGAGCTGAGGGTGGTTTAGAGAATATTGGTGATTCTTTTTGTGGTGGGTGGGTTATTTGCCTAATGTCACTGCCCTCTGGGTTTGCCTGTTGGTTGCCCATGTGTATTTGTTGGGTTTTATAGTCTTAAGTGAGGAAGATATGTCCTGTGATTTGTTATCTGTTTGGGTTGTTGGAAGTTTGACTCACAGGTCTGTCAAAGAACTCTTATATTCATTTTAATATTCAGGACTGAGCTAAAGGATATTCTCTCTCTGTTGCTTTTAGCCTATTTCATGTAACTTTGGCTAGCATCTTTTTAACAATGGCTGCACAGCTCTGCTTTTTCCCCCCACAGTTTCCTTTTGGTCAGTTGTTCTCTTGAAATTGCTTTGCTTTCTTGAGATGTGGACAGAAAAAAAAAAAAAAGGATTTTAATAGAATTTTAAAATGTCTCTGCTCTTTCTTGTATTTCTAAGTCATACAATAAGATTGTCTATACAACAGTTCACAAAAGAAGAAGCTTTTTTATTGTTTGTTGTTGCTTTATTGCTGTTAAGGCTAAGTAGTAGGTTGATGTGGCAAGCAGGTGGCATGACACTAAGTATACATGACAGTATATATGTAATACCATTTTCTTTAAGGAAGCTTGTATGCTATTTCTCATTGTTGAGCTAAAGGTCAGGGTGTCAGGTGACTTCTGCAGCAAGAAAAAATTCTCCAAGCTGCAAAACTTCTGCTGAAGTTGGTGACATTAAGAAAAATGGAGGCAAATTGGAGAGAATCCAGAAGAGATCAACAAGAATGATTAGAGGTTTTGCTAACATGACCTATGAGGAAAAGTTAAAAGTATTGGATTTGTTTGGTTTGGAAACAAGAAGCCTGAGTAGGAACATGATAATAGTCTTTAGCTATGCTTTAAAAAAGTTGTTACAAAATGGGTGGAGATCAAATATTCCTTGTGTCTACCAAAGGCAGGACAAGAGTTAATCAGTTCAGCTTGGCAAGGAGCATGGAGATAAGACTATGGAGGGGTACACAACTCTAACTACCAGTTCAGCACAGAGCATCTTGTGGAGGAGGAGGAGGAGTACAGGCACCATCACTCAGCCCTGCGATGAGCTGAGTGGGTGTTCCTGACCTACTTGTGCTGCAGCATAGCAGGAGCTGAACTTTGAGGGCTCTTGTAACCTACAGCCCTATCTGAACACCTCAGGTGTTGCATGGCAGTTGCAGACAGTACTTCTGTTTTCTCTGCAAACTTGTGTCTACTTTCCTGCCATGCACTGGTAATGACTATTTTATTTTAATTGAGTTTTCATGCCACTTCTGCCATCAATTCAGACCATCAGGCTTTTCTCATGCTGTATAGAAGGACAACCCAGCTCTCTCTCTCTGAGCACAGGGAAGGACCTGGGGTGGCTTGGTGTCATTGCTGCCCTTGCTAGCCAGATCTGATGGGCAGTGAACAGCCCCATGTTTTGCTGTTTTACCTGTTCCTGCCCTCTGTGCCCAGGTGAGCTTGTACTCCTTGGAACACTCATAGGCAGAGTTACTTTAGACACAGCTCTGGGGTTTTTTGCCGACAGAGGCGTGAAGTTTTCAGTGTCAGTCATGACTGAGCTGCTTGCAGCTGGAAAAAGGGACCCTTCACTCCTTCTCACTAACAGCACAAATCTTTCCAGAGCTCCAGAGCAGACTTCAGGTTTCTCAGATGAGCTCCCTCATTCAGGCTCGTAATGCCCACATGGTGCAGATAACAGACAGCACTATTTAACCCTAGAATATGTAGTACAACATACCCCGCAGTACAGCTGGAGTCCCAGTTACTCCTCAGGAAAGCCTATTATAGCAGCACAATCCCATGTATCAGTAATAAAGTGTTTCAGAGACTCATAGGAATGTTAATAAGTTTGAGATAAATACAGCATGTTAACGTTTGGGCTCTGTTACTAAATTTTACTTTAATTTAGTCTTCACTGCTCTATTTTCATCCATTGCTCAGCTTCATCAGGCTTTTCCAAGAACAGATATGGAGAGCAGGATTTAAGTGCCCAAAACAGATACCTAAGGCTTCCCAGGATATCCTGAGGCCTCCAGAGTATCTGCAGGGGTTGGATATGTGTGCAAAAGGACAAGTGGGAGGTCCCTGCACTATCAGGGAGCAGCTGAAGCCCAGGTGAGTCCCTGCCACCCCCGGTGCAGCTCAGCCAGGGGCAGAGCACCTGATGCCCCTGTACTCAGAATTCCTCTAACACTGTGAATTTTGGCCTTGCTCCTTAGAGGACAATGTATTTCAGTTGTTACACTTGACTGTAGGCTTGTTCTGTAAGGAAATACCTCCATCTGCTTCTCATACAATTTTTAGAACATTTAGGATGTTCTGTTTTTAACAAGCTTTGGCCAGAGAACTTAAGAATAGTTTGTGGTGTGTCTAAAAATTAGGAGGACTGTCTTGGTCTTTTGTCTTGGTTTTTGTTTTATATATATATATTTTTTTTTTAATCTGTACAGGGTTTGGGAGTTTTCATATGTCCTTAAATATTCCATCTCTCTCCCTTGTCCTCTTCCCCTTCTTAAAGTGCCTGCAGAGATGCCCTGTGCAGAGTCTCACTTCCCAGTGTGGAGAGTTTAGACTCAAACATGTCTTCAACAGCAGCACGAAGTTACATACAGTCACCTTTTCATCACAAATCAGGCCAGCAGCCAAAAGACCATTTACGTGCCCTGTGAGGAAGGGAAAGGCCAGGGACTGGGAAACAGAAAGATTTGCTTAAAGTAAGTGCAGGCCATAAAGGAGCCTGTAGGTCTGTGCAGGCTCTGGCAGGAGGGGAACTGGGTTAATTGCCAGGAACCATTGCTTGTACCATGGCTAACAGTGGACCAGTTAACAGGGGGAAAAGAAACAATTGAAACAATGATTTTTCTGTTTTTTTTTTTGTTTTTTTTTTTTTTAGCTGAAGAATTAAAATTACAGCTAAAGGCCAAAACTCATTATTTGAGTTACTAAATGTCATTCTAAGATTGGTTATTGCTCAATGACTGATGCCTCTGCATAGCAGGTTTGATTCTGTGCACAGTAAGTGTGGGTCCTGAGCTGTACCTGCAACCACCCTACCTGAGAACTGATGGCTTTGCCAGACTTAAGGTCCTCTGAGAGGATAGCATGGAGGGGCAAAGATGAGAAAATGTATTTACTTTGGTGCATTTCAGTGAAAAATGCAAGGAGATGCTGCCTTCTTGCAGGGTATTGTTCCTAAGCTTCTGCCAAGGCTATCTGTGGTGTAAATGGGTCTTGTCCTGCCCCTGAGCCCTACAGGCTGCTTCTCTTGGGGTCTTTCTTAATTTTCTCACCCCTTTACCCACCTCTGTGTGTCCTAACCTGTACCTTTATACTGATCCATATTACTAGTGATATGTTTTATGAAAACACAAACAGTTTATTTTTTTTCTAAAGTGATACAGTGTTCTAGCCTTAAAAATAACACAAACTAATAGGGGTTACAGGAAATTAAATTTATTTAGTTTTGTTCTCTTGGGTATACTGTATATCATGACCCTCCTGCCACTAGTAAGCCTACTGTTAAATCCATCAAAATTGATCTATGTTTAGCTATTCATTTTATGTATATTAATTTGAACAGAACATTTATTTGGCTTAAATTTTATTTTCGGTGGTGGAATGTATGTTCCAAATGCAAGCACAGGCGATTTGCTAGGATTTAGTTAGGAGGAATGTGGAATGTTAGTTTACAAAGATAATAACTGAGCTATTAAAGCCAACAACCCCTTTTAAAGCAAACATACCATTAAAATATAGGAACAGTTTATAGTGTAAATAAAATTGAGGATATGGATTATTTAAAGATAAAAATTTTAGGGGTAGCTATGAGAAAGTTGAATAAAATGTATTTAATTGCACCACTCTTTTTTCTGAAGTGAACTTCAAAAATGCAAATAAAGGATGATAGTTTATGGGCAGGGGAGACAGCTACACAGACAGTGATGTTACAAAATCCATTTTACTTATGGAGATGTATAATAGTGATTTGACTTTTATTTTCTAATCTGAATCAGATTTCAGGGGAAAAAAAATTATGCCTAAACTACTAAGTGGCAGAATTTATCTTGCTTGTGAATCCATACAGTGGAAAGAGAAGCAAGACATTTGCTTCTAGATCATTCTCCTTGTCTGAATGACAGATACAATAATTCCCTCTATTAGCCAGATCCATTGTCTTTATTTTGCACAGAAGTACTGTATTGCTGAGGTAGACTTCCACTGCTATGCATATTTTAAGGGTTATTTGGCAACACAAGTAAAGCTAAAAGTAGCCTCTTAATCTAATTAATTGACATTTCTGAATCTTGCTTTCACAACAACACATGGTTTCATGTTCTGGGTTTTAGCACTTGTCAAGCTTTTTTGGAGAATGTTTTGGTCAGAATGACAAGATAATTTGTGACTGAGGCTCCAAGCTAGAGGAGTGTTTAAGGCTATAATGATTTATTATCATCACAGAATAACAAAATTTACAAAGTGTTTCATCAGAATTTTTGAAATAAGTTTGCCACCGTGGTAGAAGCATGCAGGAACCGGGGGGGGGAGGGGGGGGTGGTGGGGTGGTCTTCCTACCCAAATGCCAGTGTGACTTATTTGTAATAATCACAATGCTGAATTTATTTTGGAGCATTTCTTGACAGACTTGCAGCGTGGTTAGAAAGACAAGAGGTGAGGGAATTGTAACAACCAAGAAGGTAAAACTCTGCCTTTTTTTAAACCAACACTGTGGCCAAAATAAAAATATGTGCTTCATGCAATAAATAATATATACATGGCCATATTAAACTATCAGTGCTAACATCCTGGCAGGAGAGACTAGAAATAGTCACGCTATAAAAAGTTTAAAACAGTGAATATCTGTGCTTTTGATGTTCAGAAATGCATACAAAACTATTTTCTCAAAGGATAAAATAGGTGATTTTACTGAGTGACGGTGCATTAGTGGGGTTGGCATTTATGGACTTACAGGCAACTGCTATAAAAATAAATAATGTAACCACACTAATTTTGACTTCATCTTGATTCTCTGCAAAGTGAGCTAAGGATGCCAGACTTTGAGACAAAATGTCTGACTCTGAACATGCAGCGTTTCCACTTATTCTCTGTGTTTCTATAACTTATTATGTAATTAAATACCTTGAAACTCTAGGCATTGGTTAGTTTAGACAAAGTTGTGACAGTTATTTGACTTCAGAGGCCGGGAATAGAAGCCACTTCTCCAATGCCCTAAAGTGATTTTGAGGCTGTTTTGTTTGACTATCAAACACATACCTTTCCAGAGCAAGCTTTTTAAAAGATGCAGTCATAGCTCACTGAGGGATGAGGTGAGGAGTTAACGTGTTTGGCAGCAAAGTGTGTGTAACATTGTTCAGTAATAACAAGGACAATATCGCCCAGTGTCAGTGAGCCCCGTGTCTCAAAGGATCACGAGGTTGTTCCTTGCAGAAATTAGCTTTAATTATTGTATGTATTTATAAGGCACAGGCACTCCAGTATCCATGTGCCCTTTCCAACAACCAGTATGTGGTGAGCTAATGGAAGGCGACTTCTAAGCTGGCACAGGGAGTGACCCCTTGGGTTCTAGGCATTCCTTTTTTTTTTTTTTTCCTTTCTTTCTTTTTTTTTCTTTTGTCTTTTCCCTTTTCACAGAACTACTCAGGCACTTGCATTTAGTGAGTTGGAATGTAAAAAGATGTGTCTCGCATCTCCTACAAGAGCCTGCCAGATTCAGGCTCTGATGGATTTCTGGCAAGAGTCAGTTCCGGAGCTGAGGACCCACCACAGAGAATATCTATTTATTTAAGCTATTTATAGCATTTCTAAAGAACTCCTCACTGTATTATCTCAGCGTGTCACAGAAATTAAAGGTACACCATGAATTAAAGGTGTACCACCAACATCCAGCCTGCCAGAAGGTCCTGCAGGGCGTCAGGGGGGAGTCGTACCCACAGCAGAACATGGTGGTTGTGGCTGGGGAAAGACAAAGGTGTTTGGTGATGTTGTGCTGGATGCCACGTGGGGCTGCAGCAGGAACAAGATCAGAAGGCAGATGGGTCTGTTCTCCACCAGCCAGAGCTTCTGCAGGGTTCAACAGTCAGCTCAAAATGGAGTTTATTGTCATAGTGGGGCCTATTAATTAAACATATGGTAATCACTGAATTAAATTTGGATAGATGATGAATAGATGCAGTCTTCTAGCAGGTAAGTAAGGATGAGAGACCTAAGGTGACAATCCTGCTGCAGGCAGCACAAAGAAAATTATTGTAGGCAGTACCATACCATGCTGCCCCATAAATTTTGCTGTGTGCTTCCTGTTGTTTCTGAATTTCTTGCTTGTGTAGGGAGACCTTGTGGCCATCAAATCTTGAGTTCAATCCCAAACAGAAAAAGTTGTGCCTGCATGCAGGCTCAACCAGAGCAAATAGGTGGTTGGAAGTTCTCCACCTAGCAGTCTGTGGGCGTTGCAGTCATGCTGTGTGCATCTCAAGGAGCTCTCATAGATCTGTGATTCCTACAGATCTGACAGATAGCTGCTGAACATGGGATTTGCAGCACTTCTCCAGTGGGAAACCTTACACAGCCACGGCAACAGAAGGTTAAGTTTTTTAGCTGTAATTACAAAGCTGTCTCCTCCTTTTTTTCTGCTGCCATTAAAGTCAGCTGTATATTCTGATTAAGATGTGAAAGCAGTTGATTAGTGTGAGGATCAGCAAGCTTGTTTAGCTTCTGTTCATTGTCACAGGAAGGCAATCACACCTCTCCCCTTCCCCTCTGCACCCCAAAGCAGTTCATGCCATGACCAGCAGCAAAGGAGGGTTCTCTACCCCTGAGCATTAATGCAATTGCTGGAGTTGCCATTGAACTACCTTCCCAATGATTTTTCCCAGAAAGGAAGTTCAGAGACTAGGTCATAATTGGTAGACTCATTAGTATTAAATTATGTGGGTTTTATTAGGGGCCAGACATTCACTTGTTTAAATGTAGCTGGCATTTTAATGCCTCTCTGAGGGAAGGTAATATGTACTGCAGAGGCAATACATGCTGACTTTTATTGGTACTGACCAAGCTCTCAGGTGGCTGGGGTACCTGCTTGTGTCCATGTTTAAGGCTTGTGCAGTGGGTTGGTTCTGGCAGTTTAGAAGCAGAATGGGAGAACTGAGACAACACCCCCTTTTTACCCCCTCTCCTTTCTTGCTTTTGCCTCCAAAAGATTGAGAATCTCTCTCAGGAAGCAGTGTGAGTGTGCGTGGCTTCCCAGGCAAGGGGAACAATAGCTAAAAATAATAACTATTTATAGGGAATGTTGTATGATGTTAGAAAAATCATGTGGCATTTTAGCTTGGTCATGTTACTCAAGGTACAGCTGCTTCATGTCACCATGAAACTGCATTGCACCATGGTAGAGCTGTGGCTGACTGGAAACACTGCATGAAGCATCAATAGAAACAAAGAAATATGCATTTAATGGAACTTAGGGTCACTAAAAGATGTCAATTATTATATATTTTAGCATAAACTTCCTACATGAGAAAAACCTCTTGCACCCCACATCCTTTGCAAGCTCGGTTCTTAATGCATAAGAAATATGCAGTGACACCTGCTGTTTTTATTAAAATAAATTGATTATGAATCAATAAAACCTCTGCCAATGAATGATCTGTTCCTTTCCAAGGTTTTATTGATACTTTTTCTCAGAGTTTCTGTATATCCATTTGGCTTAACATTGGGTATTTTATAATCAATTGAAATTCCGGTTTGTTTTTTTTTTAACAACATATCTATCTGATCAAAATCTTGGCGCATTTGACAGTGCATATTTAAGTTCAAGGGAAAAAAAAAGAAAGGTGGAAATAAACAGGCTGCTCCATAGGGAGTTCCCAGGAACTGAGAGATATGTTGTGCACCTTAGACTGATCCAATCACACTTGGATTAGCTGGAGAATTGCTGTGTGGTTAACTAACTTGTTGGGTGATATGGGGAAGCAGTCTCTCAGAGTGTAATTAAATGATAAGTTCACATTCAAGGGACAATGGTAAGTTACTGAGACTGTCATACACAATGCCAAAAATAGGCTGCATCATGATGAATACCCTTATTAACAGCTACACTGCTCTGTGTTCGTGGTATATGGCTGGGGACTTGGTCCTGTTTGCTAAAGATCTCCCAGTAGATTTTAAACGAGATTCATATGAAAGATGACTACATCTGAAAAGCAAATACTACATGCTTTTAGCCCATATTGGTGTGGCTTTTAATCATGTGTTAATAGTAAAATCTGATGTGGACTCACACCTTTATATGTCACCAAAACTATTTGTTAGCAGAATGCAACAATAAGAACTTTGTTAGTACCCTGAGAAAGTATCTGAGAATAATTTGTGTTTGCTGCAAACATCTTTCAAGGAGCAATCTTAGTGGCTTTGGAAGATGACAACTCCACTATTTTAAAGTTCTGTTCAGGAAGTGTCAGCAGGGATTGTTCATTTTTTGAATTTGTAATACACCAGTCTACTGTTATCTTTTCTTCTGCCAATAGAAAGCCCCTAGTTCGGCAGTCTCCTCAGTCACTGTGAGATGAAATGAGTGTTGCAGCAGGCCCAGGAGATGCTCAGTGAATCAGGGACAGGGGAAATGAGGATTCCCCCAGGCTCAAGAGGAGTGAGGTGGTCTTATGGACAGTACAGGCTGTGTATACTTAAGACACAAAACTCTGACTTTCTCTACAATCAGCCCCAAACCCCTCTGCATTGTGCTCGTGGGAGAGTATTCCAGGCAATAATCTAACTGCAGTGCAGTGCACCAGCTTCCAGTTTCAGGTAGATTGACATCGACTGTATTGCAGCCTTGTTTCTTTGAATAACAGAACCCTGTCTGCTCAAATAAATCAATATCAGTCTTTGAGTGTTCTAAATGGTACTAATTTTGAAATTAATGTTGCATCAGGGTTTCACATGAAGTTTACAGGAGCAGCTGAAAAAGCTTGATTTGGGTGCTTCAGTGGTGTTTGGACAAACAGCAGCATTTTACTACTGAAAGAATAACTTCTGCACCCTTTCCTTTCCAAGAACTTTTCCTGTACGGTGCAATGGGCATTTGGGCCCCCATGGGGAGGCCCAAGGGCTGCCAGGGAACTGATGCCCAGAAGGCTTCACACCTTCCTGCTTTTATTCTTTTTTTTTTTTTTTCTTTTGTCCCCAAACCCTGCTATACATGATCTATCATATGTTGTTCTTGTTCCCTGTATGTTGTTCTTTTCCTGCCACACAGCTTCAGATGAGGGCTGCAAGTGGTGGGTGAGCAGTGAGGGGCTGGGGTGGGCACACGAGGGACCAGGCTCCACGCCAAGGTCTGGCAGTGCCCAGAATCTCACAGGTCTCGTGGCTGGTTTGAGGCAGGGCTGATCTCCCTGTGCTGCCTCAGAGCTGGGAGCCCTGTTGGAATGTGAGGGGTCTCAAGGAGCCCTTGCTGAGGCACGAGGGTCTCCTTGAAGGTGGATGTGTCCACCAGCTTCAGCATGCTGCTTTGCTTTAGGCATATGCATCCCACTCCTCGAGGCCGGGGTACCAGGGAGAGCTTTAAATTAGCTTTCCTTTTAATGAGAATGAGGGCATGCACCCACTGCAGCTGAGTGTGCATCTCCTGTGTGCTGCTGGAACATCCTCAGCTTGCCTACTGCTATTGAACCCCCCAGAAAGGAGCTTGTGGAGCTGAGGCTGAGCAGCTGCCACTGCTGCTTCCCTCCTAGTAAGTGGAATTTTATTGTGCCCTAGACATAAAAAGGCTTCCAGTGAGTGCCTTGGACTCTACAGGTTATGGTGTCCCTGTTAGACTCGTGAGGTGCTGTGGGTGGCACCGGTGACTGACAGTGTCACTCTGTGCTGAGGGCCACTTTTCTGCTATAAATGGAGCATAGCAAGAGTTGTCTGGGGGGGGGAAAGCTCATTTATATAACTTGCTGCCCCATGTCCCTGGGGCCCAGATCCAGGGTTTGTGCTGCTGCTGTGAAGAGGTGCAGAGTACCAGTGCTGTGCTTCCAGTCATGGAGCAGAGCAGGGCAGATCAGCTGGGGCTCAGTTAAAAGGCTGAGATAATATGTGGAACAGGCTGTGGGAATGTTAATAGTTTTGCCTGCATGGTTTATTAAAATTTGCATCATTTTCCATCTTATCTGAAGAACAGTTCTCCCAGCTGCACAAATGAGGTGGCATTGCCTCAGTGCTGACTCACTGGAGGAGTAGTGCAGACCCTGCAGAATCAGGGACATCTTTAGCAGCAATGTAAGGCTTGGGCTCTGTACCTGCTGCCCACGGACCTTTCTTACAGCAATTTCTGGAATGGCAGTGGGCAAAAATCTCATATTTACTTCACAGTTTGCTTATATTCTAATTCTACTTGTCTGTGGGACTTTGTCCTTACCCTTCTGGGGATTATGGCATTTACATGCCAATGGCTCATGGTGATTATAAAGAGGATAATTATATTTACTTTCTTGTTGAGTGTGGGTCAAGTTGTTGAGGGTCCTGGTTTATAAACCCCATAGCTAGGAGGATTTATGACTGTAAGGCCTTTCTCTGTGCTTAACCTTTTAATAGATGAATTGTGTTGAGTTTGAATTACTGTATCAGGAATTAAATCATTGGTATTTCTCACTGACAAATAGCTGTAAAAAATAGGAGGGGAAAAACAGAAGTTTAATAGCTGAAAAAACTTATGAGATGTGGACATCCTAATTACACCGAAATTTGACTGAAATAGAGCTGTGTTGCTGTGTGTGGAATGACCCTGATTTTGCACTTTTCTTAAAATATATGAGAAGATGGTGAAAGAAGATGTTTGTGCAAAAAATGCATTCTGTGTGATTTATGACACGGAATCTAAATCCAAGGTGTTAGTGTTTTTCCTTTTTTCACATTACATTTGGAGGTCACATGTGCCTCAACTGATAGATGAAATATTCTAGTTCTACTTTTTGGAAGAACTTGCTGCAATGCTGGGGCTAAGGAATTGCCGTAGTAGGGAAAGATGAAGAGCTCTTGGTTTGTAAACCATACACAAAGTAGTTTTTGCTTTTCCACAAGCTTTCTATTTTGAGCATGCTCAGTGACAATAAATTTGTGTTGCCATCTTTCACATGCGTGTAGGTTTTGCAAGCCAGCAGGAAGTTATTAATCCATCTTTCAGTATTAAGATGACAGTGATGTTTAGGTCCAGAGCTCAAGTGGAATGTGCATCACAATTGGATGCTGCCGGATAACAGTCCCAGAAGCTTTGTTATGATATGTGATGGATCTATAAGACAATTGTTTCAGGGCACTTTTGTGTACATTGTTAATATGATGCATGATGACATGACCAATTATAGTAAGCTAATGTTCAAACAGCATGTCACAACCTGTGTATCAATGTATTGGATCTCTTCTCTCAACAAACAAATGAAACTGAGCAATATGAGATGAAGAGTCATTGACCTCATGAAAGGTCAAAATCCTTCTATATTGACCTCTCTACGGCAATATAATTATCAGGGTATTATTTCAATCTGTGAGGAAGAGAATTAGCTTCTGTCTTGAAAACTGTGATTTGATTTGTCAGAAAAAAGCTGGATGTAAATTTCCAGAGGTGGAAAAATTGTGCCACAACCTTTGCCATGGGTTTAGAAGTGTTTCCAAAATCCTGTATGCAGCCAGCTGTGTTCTCAAAATGTGTGTTTGGGCTCAGGTGAGGAGAAGCCGCTGCCTTGCTCCTCTGTGCTGAGGCTAGGCTGGGGAAACTGGCAACAGAAACTTTCCCTTGGGTTGTGGATGTGGAAATTCCCCTTGTTTCTCAAGTGAAGGGGAAAGTTGAGTGTGAGCAGTTTCCCTCCTGCCATCTGGAATGTGTCAGAGGGGCACCAGCCCCTGAACATATTTCGACATCTCTCAGCATTGAGCTGTGCATTTTGAGGCCTGTCTGATCCTAATTGGCAGATGTAGTGAACAATGACTTCCCTTTGTATAAAGGCTCTCCTTGCCACACTCACCTGGACTTGGAAAAGGATCTTGTTTGGCGTAGATGAAGGAAATTGTAGTCTGCTCCCAGAGAAAATGCTCATCTGTGGAATCAAAATACTTTGGAGCACTTCACATCTGTACCTGCAAGAGTCAAATGCAGTGTGCAGGATCAGCACTTCAGCAGGATGTGACTACAATAAAAAGATCTTTCCACTTTAGAGTACTTTTGGGTCAGTGTGGTCATTCTGGATACTTTTATATGGAGGATTTGTGAACCTACAGTTCTGTTGTGTGAGCAGAAACTGTTATGAGGTAACATAAGTTGAGAGGTAACCTTTCAGCAGAATGGTTTGAGTTAAAATAAAAGAATTGAAAAAGAGTACAATGACCAAAAAATCTATAAAAATGCAATTGTGCTAATATAATTTTATCACTTATTTAAAAATTTAGTCGACCCAAAAGACTACCAAGTGTGAAATTAAGGAACAGCTCCTCTACTTTTATGGAAATCACTCTTCTTCACTTGTCTAATAGCCTGATTTTGTCAGATCATTTATTTCCATGGTTTTAAAATGAGCTTGACAGACAGAATTTTATAACACCACTTTACTGCAAATAAGAACATCATTTTCGCTTATTAAAACTGAAGCTTAGAGAAAGCATTAAAATTAACAGTTCACTCTGCTTTAACCTTTTGAATACTACTATGACTTTAGACTCCAGACTATGTGTAAGGAAGGGCTCAGTGGCTGCTGGGTACGTAGCAGGAGCAGAGCTCCTAAAGGACAGGCAAGGGAGGAGCTGCTCTGGCCTTACCTACAGTCTGCTCACACTTGCAAACTAAACCAAGACATTTCATAACTCTGTCTATGCAAACATTTAAAACACCACTGACAGAAATTAATACTTGCTCCAGTCAAGGTGACTTTGGGCATCAGAACTGTGCAGTGAGGAGAGGTGGAGAGTGACTATGGCACAGCAAATATGGTCTGAGATTACAGGCACGTTGCTGCATACAGCAAACACCATAAAATGCAGCTTATTCTCCTAACAGATGTTTTACTTTTCGTGTGATTTTTCCTTTCTGAGCAATGAAAACTTTGACTGATCTTGGAGGTCACTGACAGATGATGAATTCTCTACTCCATAGTTGGCAGTAACTCAAACATCAAGGCAATGGTGGTGGGACACATCCTCCTCCAGCTTGGCTCATCTCCAGAGAGGAAAGTCATCTTCACAGCTACAGCTGGGCCTTATCCTCACTGGGGGGTATTTGGTAATGACAGTTTGGATCAGGTTTTCCCATGCATGTCTGTGCAGCCTTGTTTTTCTTTCAGTTGCACGCCTGGAGTTACTCATTGCCATCAGTTCTTGCCCCAGTGTTGTGTTCTTTTTAAAACTAATGCAGTGAAGGAGTGGGAGTCCCAGGCTGGGCAGTGTTGCTGTGGCTCAGGCTGCTCCCCTTTAGCCAAGTTATCCTTCTGCTAGCTGTGGTTATTCCTCAAAGTTAATGGTAGAGATAAAATTAGATTTTCTTTTTATATTGTCAACTTTTCAGTAGATAACAAGGGCAGATCCCTTCCAGGATCTCCAGTGGAAAAACTGATTCAGACTGTGGCAAGACATTTGCACCCTTTCTTTGCCAGATGATACAACCTAAAAAATTAGGCAGTAGTGAAAAAGAGAGAAGTGTTTTTGCCAGATGAGCTGAACTTGTCTCTCCCTTCAAAGGCTTCTGTATTTGGCCCTCTGACTCCCCTTGGACTCTGTCCCCTGCAGGTTAGCAGAGGACATCCATCTTTTTCCCCAGCAAGTTTCCCTAAAGTTTCACAGCACTTAGGATGGAGAGTGAAGGACTCAAAGTCTTTGTGTTTAAATAAAAAAGGAGAATGAATGGGAGAGCTTTTTCTTCTGGTTTTGACCCTGGGGCTAATTCGTTTTTTATCTAACTCTCATTTTCTTCTTGCCACTATCTTATCATAAGCTTTTGGTATGCTTTATTTCCCACCCTCAAATATTTTGCAATGTGAAGATTGTTTCCATCAGTGCATTGTTGCTGCTTTTCACTCGGTGTCATTTCAGTATTAAAAGATTGCTATACAAGCTAATAATGGTGTGTTTGAACCCCTCTAGATGTAAGAATAATGTTATCAACGTTATTTTACTGTTGTCATAGCCTTTTGGTCTTGTTGCAGCTTATAACAGTGAGAGAACATGCTATAGATGAAGAACATAGAGCTCACAAATTTCTCCATCAGCATTTGTTGTAAGTCCAGATTTAGTCCAAGTTCTAATTGCTGTATCCTTTTTGGTGTGATTAAACCATCATTCCTTGCCTTTAAGGATCAATCCTTTGGACTGGAGGTTGAGAATCAAATTGCCTCTGTGCCCTGAAGTCTGAGAATCAAATGAAGAAGTTTACTACATGGAGACTTGAAATTTTAGTAGAACTAAGTCTAAAAAATGACCAGAGAACTTTTTACTGTGATAGGGAATTAATCTCCCATTTCTACAAGAAATGTTGTACAGGAAAGGCTATACAGAATGGAGCCAAAATATGGTTGTGTTATTGGAAAAGGAACAGCCTGGTATCATCTTTGCAAATGAAAAAAAAAAAAAAAAAGCCTCTCATCAGCCTGCACTGAAATAAAATTTCTTGGTATGAGAATGCCCAGAAGTTGAAGTTTACAATTAATCTACCAATTTGGGAAAAGGGAAAAAAACCAACTTCTGTTAGAAACCTTTGGCAGCAAGTATGGAAATGAATAAATATTAGAATGACAATCCCTTCTGATCAGGCACCTAGAAAGGACCATGAACACAAGGTTAAGCTGTGTTGTCGTGAACCAGTGGCCAAAACCATCCAGCCAGTCATGCCAGAGAGGCAGCTGAGCTGATATTTTCCAATGTATCAAAAGAAATGCAGCAACTGGAATAACAAGTGAAGCTAAAGTGTTGGAATAGCTTGCAATGCAGGGAAGTTTTTAATCATATGGCGTGTTCTTGTAAAAGAAAGCTCAGGAGCAGGAATCGTGTATATGAACTCTTAACATTTCTTCTTGGATTTGAAGTAACAACAGGAAATCTGCTTATTTTTCATCTCAAAACAAGCACTCTCATGTTTCTGGCCTCCCTAGAAAACATTAGAGCTGAGATTTTAAAATAAGTCATGCAAACTTGAAGGGCACTTAGGAGGCATCAAGACCATCCTCTTGCCCTGGGGTGGTGTAACTGATCACTCCTCTGTCATTCCCAGCAGATGCTTGTCTCATTTTTCTTTAAAAACACAATTTTTGGAAGCTGCAGAAATATTTCCAGGAAATCTCTTCCTTTGCTTTGCTGTTTTTGCCTCACAACAGTTCTCTCTTGATATCCAGTCTGACTCAGTTTGTAATTTAAACCTTTTATTTCTTGTTCTTTTCATTGCGGCTTAAGGGAGCTTTGAATCCACTCCTCTTTTCTAACTTTAATGTGACTGCAAATTGTTATCAGGGTAACGTACCTCATTCTTTTCTTCACTGACTTAATAATGCTGATTAATTAACCTGTTAGGTTATGCCTTCTTGAATTATCAATACACTTATATTATCTCTACTTGGATCACAACCTTGTGGAGGATAGGTGACTCAAACTGGCATCACCTGAGGTCTTCCAAATGTAGAAAGCAGAAGAATTTCCTAGTTTCTTCATTCGTGTTACAGTATATATGTGTTTTTGTGCATCTAAGTGTGATATTAAACATTCTCTATGGTGCCCAAACATTTTCAGATCTTCTTGCAATTTGTCTGGCTCTTCCTTGAAGGTCAACCTGCTTGCAGGACATTCTGGTTTGATCTCTTCAATGAGTTTTACAACTTTACCCTTATATTTTATCATTCAGATCACTGAGAGTGCTAAATAGTACCTGCTTCTAGACCGCCTGCTTGATGCCTCTTTTTTTTCATAGTGAACCATTGATAATTACTCTCAAGAAATGGTTTTCTACTAGTTTTGCACCCACTTCATTGTATTTTCATCAGCATCCAGTGGGATATTGCATTGGAAATCAGGGACATGTGATAACTATTTAGATGTACTTGAGAGTTCAATGAGTATAGATGTATTAATATGCATTTGGATTTTTTGACTGTTCAGTGAATGGATGCACATTTTTACTGGTGCAGCTGGTGCTTTTTAAAAGTGATGCATAGAAATTCACTTACTAATGAAAATTGCTAAGATATCATAAAGTAAAGAGATGGGTTATTGGGTTCAGAAAACCAAAACTGGCACTGAATCTAATTACCAAAGGGGAAGGTATGCTGCCGTGAATTTGATTGAGATTTTATGTAAATCCCATCCAGCTAGTCCACTCCAGCATTTAATTTACAAGTCTAATGGACAATAAGGATGTGCACTCTGCAGACTGTGGGTAAGCAGCAAAGCAGCTGCTCTGGTGAGCTACTAACTCAGGTGAATGATAGACATCTTACAATTTCTTCTGTGGGCTTTGTCTGCTGTACCTGGTGGTGGGGATGACCAGAATGCAGTGACCCAAAGCTTAGATTCATGGCATTAACTTTTATGTAGAACAGGGTTCTGAATCCTACAGACTTGTCCTACTTAGCAGCACCTCTTGTCAGAAAACCCCACAAATACCACTATAAAAATAAGAGTAATAGTTGATGGGCACCAGTCATTCATCTTTAGGCACTTAGGAGTTTCCCAGGCTTCAAAGTAGCCTATGATCTGTTTCCAAATGGAGGTTATGAACATAAGGTATCTGCAGGGTGCCGTTCATTCTGGAGTTGAAAAGATGTGAGGGTTTGTGTACTTGGACCAATTCAGCTGACAGCACAATGACCCCCTCTGCTTTCCATGTTGTTATTCTTTCTGTGGCTCCCAGACCATGAGCAAGATGCTTTTTTTACTCTTTGGTGAAATTTCTTGAGTTAGGGGAAGAATCTCACCTGTAACATGAGGTTATTCTCATATGATCAGAGGTCCCAACAGTCTTAGCTCTGAGTTTGCCCTCGCAATCTAAGTACTTCACAGCAAACTCCTTGAAGTACTCAGCTAAGAAAAGCTGTCTCTTACAGTAGGAAATGTGTACTTATTAAAGGAAAGGTTTAGTGTAAAGGATGTAACTCTAATTTATGCCATAAGCTCTCCACATGTTTTTAGGCACAGCTAGAAATCTTTTTGGCTTTTTAAAGCCTTCTTCCATTTCAGCTCAGTGCCCTCTCCCTACCCAGAGTCAGTTTAAACTCAGAGAATTTTATACACAAAAGAACAAGCCTCTGCAGGTGACATTTGACTCTGTTTTCTCTGTAACATAGTTTATAATGTTGTATCATATGAGTTAACTTAGAAGTTGTAGAAAAAAATGGAAAAAAGATGAAGTTTACTCATATGAGCTTCAGAGCACCATCTCCTGGGTTTTGAACTGCTTAAACTCCACCAGCTTCAGTGGATTCTGCTGATTTGGATCATGCAAGTGGCTGGGCTTAGATTGCACTAGTGGTGTTAAGGCATATTCAGGCAAACCCTTTATTCATCAGTTCTGTGATGAGCACTTCATGCATAGCATCTTCTTTATCATTCCTCCCCATAATTCGATGTTAACATTTTCCCTTTCCTTGGTCTTTAAGATGTAAATAATCATCTGATTAAATATCTCTTGAGAAGATTATGCTATGGATAGAGGACTGTCACTGCACCCCTCACAATCAATGTTTCACTTGTTTATGTGATATATGTACACCTGTGAGTAGTTGCCATTACCCTTGATTGCAGCGTGGGAGACTCCTAGCTTAAAACACAACCATGCAAAAATCTGTCTTTTTTAAATAGTGTCTTTTTGAAAATGTGAAAGCAAGGAAATGCACTGACTGTAGATAAAGCAGCATTAATGCTGAGAAAAAAAATATTGTAACAGGAGCAAAGCAGTCACTAAAAGAGCTTTTCTCCCTCCATTGCTGCTGGGCATTATACAGAACATTTCTTAACTGGAAAAAAAGCTTGATTTCTTCCTAGAAACAAAATTCCCACAATGTCTAATGCTAGGGACACACTGTGGTTGGGTGAAGCATGAGATACCTTTGCTTATCATCTTAACTGAGAAATTAATTCACATTGGCTCCTAGAAATGTTGCATGTGAGCTAGCACTGAGCCAGGGAGCTGTACAGAGCAGAGCAACAACAACAACAAAAAAAAGGCAATGTATCAAACATAGGGAAGTTTCCTACTAATGTAATGCAGGGAATAGCATTAGGTCCAGTGTTATTTAACATCCTCGTTAATGATCTGAAAGAGGAGAGTAAACAGCTGGTTAATGAAATTCACAGATGATACTAAATTGGAGACATTATAAATATCACTGAGGGCAGCGAAATAATAGAAGGGGAACTGAGATCAGAAACATGCCAAGGAAATAAGGAAAGGAATGTCAGCTGGGACAAATGTAAGGTAATTCCTGAGGGAAAATGGAAAAGCTCTGCTGAAGGGGAGAGGAAGCAGGACAAGCAGGATCAGGTTGATTTCAAGTGCACCCCAGTTCTGCAGCGCAGCCCAAACCCCAACAAACCACAGCAGCTTTGCACTACAAACACAGCCCAGCCTCAGTGACCAGGTCCTCTGCACCACAGAGGGGGGAAGAGGCTGGAGTACAACCCGTGGGACTGCTCTCCTCTGGGAAACGCTCTCCTGGCTCTTACACTGGCTTTTGGACTGCTTTGTGCTGCCACAGAGAGGCAAAACAGCTTTAATGGGCTGAGACTGGACCTGAAGGATGAAGGATTATTTAGGATAGCGCAAAGAAAGGAAGACCAGGAAAAGACAGTAAGACTGTTAAAAATATATATAATTAAAAATTGAAATTTCAGCCTAGATGTCAGGGGAAAAGCTCCTAACTAATCTGTGGAATAGTCTTCTGAGAAAAGTAGTGGAAGCCCTGTTGTTTAGGAGTTTTAAACACGGGATGGGGGAATCACTGGGAAGCACATCAGAGGAAAAAGGCAGGAGTAGGCAGGGTGTGGGCTCCGTGTGTGTCCAGCTGATCTTCTCTGTCTTATCAAAGCGAGATAAACATCTCTCCAATCTTACACTATCACAGAGTGCTTCACACAAATGTGTTGATCCTGGGGAATGTCTGTACATCTCAGTCACAGAGGCATTTTTACCAAAATACCTTTGCTGCCCTGTACTGAGATTTATTCAGTGAACTTACAAGTTTTCTTATCTGTGGCTGAATGGATGCCAATCATGCTGAAGACTGAGAAGGAGGAAGAGCATTAAAGCTCTCCTTTGCCCTATGTAGCTCTCTTTTCCAGCATGTGCATGTTCTCAGCTCTGTGCTGAGAACATTAAAACTGGTTAGCATGGATGTAAAAAATTTTACTACTGTAATTACAGCAAAAGGCTACCTGTCAAGAAAATAAATGCAAGTAATCAAACATAGCTACGAATCTGGCTTTGAACTGGTTGAGCCATTCAGCCATGCTGTAAGGAGGCAGAGCTCCCAGTGACGTCAGGGGCTGATGCCAGAGCACAACTGGGCTGTGAACCAAAGGCACCACATCAGAACCAAGTACTCTGGGATTTAGCTACAGCTGTCAGGCTATGCAGCTATGGGAATTTAGGCCTGCATGTTCTCCTGTTCTTCTCTGAGTATTTGGAAGTGAATTTAGAAAGACAGGTGAATATATGTATGTATATGTATATATAGAGAGAGAGAAAGAGAGAGAGGTATATATCAGGATGGAGAAAGATTTTTGAAAGGGTGATGAGGAAATATGAGTTATCTAACAATACAGAGAATGTGGAAAATGCTAAATGCAAATCTGACCAAGAAAGATACCTCCCACTACACAGTCTCACTTTGAGATGGCTTACCTAGACCTTCCAGAATCTGACTGGAGAAACTATAGATATAAAATCAAAAATGAAACTTCGGTGGTTTCTTTTGTCACTCCTGATAGAGCCATTCACTTGATTATAACTGCAGCAAGTATATGTGCATGTAGGCATTATAATTTTTCACCTTAATTTGAGCTTACTGGAATTTATACAAACTCTATTATCTGTACCAGCAAGAAGAGGCCTTATGTAGAGCTTTGTGATGAAAACTCGAGCACTGTCATTCCTCTCTTTGGCTCTGGATTAGATCTTGATTTTATTTGTTAAGTTCTAGGGATTCAATCCCGTGTAACTATTTCTTGTACTCCAAAAATCTGACAGCAAAATCATATGCAGTAGTTTCAGAAAACTGTCAATTTAATAATGATCTTGTAATAAAATAATACCTTCTTCTTATATTCCATTTTCATCTATAGATTTGAGTGCTTTAAAGCTATAGTCTCCATTTTACAAATGGCAAACTGAATATTTGAACACTATAAGTATTGTATCTGTCATTAGGAGAACACAATACAAGCTCTTAGTTTCTCACATGCTGTTTAATAAAAGGAACCATTCAAGATTAACAAAGATCATCATTTCATATGTATCATTTGAACAGTCCCTGAAGAAGTACATTCCATATCTTGGATATTTATCTGGGCAAGTGAGAGAGAACAGGGAGAGGGGAAGATCAGTGTTTGCCCCTCATTGCCCCAAAATAGCAGTCTTGTCCTGTGGTCAGACCCTTTGTACAGAGATGGAAACTCCTAGACAAGGCAGGAAGAGTCAATCTAAAGACATTTTTGTGGTCAGAACCTCAGAGTTAAGGAAATGCCTAAATTCCCTTAGAAGTTAGGAACCCTAATGTCTGGAAGGATTTAGGTATTAGTGATTCAGTGTAGGAAGTGAGGATAAAATTAATAGTTATGATTTCTAACCCTGTGCTCCAGCAAACTGGTATCATGCAATCATTGCAGTTGTGTTAAAGAGAACTTTGCCCAGAATCAGTGCTGCTAATACCCTCTATTAGAGCTACCTGGATACAGAAAATCCCCTTCAGATCAATGGGGTTGTCCAGCCTGCTCAGAGCTCCTGAAGATTTATGAAGTGAGCTTTGAAAGGGAACTTCTACAAAGGTTGGATGCTGGCACTGTATCCCACAGTTTGACAGGATACTTGGCCTTCTTCAGGGAATTCCAGATAATTATTCTGAATGTTACTTTTTGGATTGAACCTGCTCTTAGTCATTGCTAAAAAAATGTCAAAACATTCCCAAGATATGTGGCTTTTATTGAAAACGGACTGTTTAATTTCTGTTCTGCTGCATTTTATGTTTATGCTGTCTGACAGTTCTGTCTCTACCCAGTATCCCATCTGATAGGTATTCATGATGAACTGCTGCTCAAGTTTCTGAAATATTTGAATGCCCCGTTTGTCCTGTAGGGGCTTTTGGAGCCCATCAAAGAGTGATGCATTTGCAGAAGTCTCTTTCACTCTTATACTTTCTTATTTTCCTACTGAGTTCTGAATACTTGAGAGCACCTCGGCTGGAATGGTGCAAATAAATGACATCTGATCCTAAAAGCTGGAAAACATTAGGTTCACTTGAGAGGAACAAATATCCTGCAGTGTTCAGTGGAACTCCTCATGGTGTTCAATAGAAGTCTCCATAACTCCTGGAGTTGTTGGAGGCACTCAAATTATTTTCCTGTAGTTGAGGGTTGAGATCAGGGTTGCAGGAAGCATTTTGAACTGAGAAATTATTTTAACAGGGTAGTCAAAATGTTCCACCTTGAAATCTTGGGCTTATTAGTGAGAAAAAAAAAATTCTTTTTTCTTTTTTTTTTTTTTGTTTGTGTGTTTGTTTCTTTGCCCTGGTGCTATCTCTGATCAGTTGGTTCCCTATGACCTCTCAGAAATGTCTTGCCTTTCATATGTGCAGGGAGCTGTTTACAAAGCAGTCCTATACCAAACAATTTTACTTATTGTGGTCTGTATTGCAGTAAAACTATTTATAAATCAGAATTTTAACTTAAAGTAAAAGGAGGATTTTATTACTAAGTCATTATTGTACAGCTTCAGAATAATAAATCAGTCACTTGTATCCTAAGTAGAAAGTGAAGATTTATAAATCAAAGCATTTTATTTAGGAATTTCTCAGGGTGATTTGTAAATCTGCTGTAGAATTTGTAAATCCAGATTGGGGTATGTAAATCCATTTCATGACTTATAAAGCAGTTGAATGTTTTAGCTAAATCTAATGTTTAAAATAATGATTTCTGAATCAAAACTTTCTGCTAAAGATTTACTGGTGAGTTTTATAAATCAGAGGCAAGATATATAACTCAAACTGTGAGAAGTGCAGATTTATAAATCCAACTTGTAAATCAGTGGAAAAAACATCATGTTTTACACTAAATAATATTTTATAAATGGCACCTCATACATCATGCAATTGCCACAAATCTTCTGCATGTGAGTCAGGGTACATAATGTGTGACTGAATCAAAAAGAAAAACTGTGGGAGAGGCAGCACAGTGGGTTAAATGCTCGGCTTGAGCCCTCCAAGGCTTGGCTTGTGTTACCTGCAAGCCAGGACCAGTGATGTCGACCCAGTCAGTAGTGGACATTTGTCCAAATCAGTACACGATGGCATAATTCATAACCTTGGCAATTGCAGCAGAGGGGAGGCCCCACACAGGAGTAACAGGGGTGTTGTAGATCATGATTGAAAAGCATTGGCAGAGTTATGTAGGGAACCTTATGCAGCACCTGTCTGCAATGCACCTGTTATAGCAGGCTGTCCCTTTGAAAGGAGCCAAAATCCACAAGAAAAAAAATAAAAGCCCTCAAACCCCCTCAAACCCCAAAGACTTAACCCCGTAATCTAGCAGACATTTCCACTAATGTAGTGACTAAATGGGGGGGTGGGGGGAGTGATGTTCTAGGTGTATGCAGACATCATTAAAGGATTTAGGAAAAATCCTCACTTTTTCACTTTATACTTTTCAAATCAAATTTTATTCCCACAGCAGAGCTTAAGTCTAGGGACAAATATTAGAGAATAGCATTGGTCTACAGGTTCTGTAGGAGCTTCATGTCTGGGTGACTGGAAATTCTAATGGTGATTTGGAGGTGGTGGGTTTGTGTTTCCACAGCCGGGGAAAACTGGGGTTTATTTCCCCTTACCACTTATTTTGAACCAAAAACGTGCCTTAGACTGGCAGCTGCCATCGTAGGGCATTCCCTTTTCTTCATTGCTTGCATGAAGCTGCAGATCTTGGGTGTGGGGTTTGACGTCCCACATGTGTCTCTTCTGGAGCCTTTCCAGCCGGACAGGCAGAGCTGTGGTGGCTGCAGGAGCTCAGGCACTCCTGGCAGGATGCAGCAGCATGTCTCCATGGACACTGGGTCTTCTGCCTTCCAGAGTGGGCAAATGCACGTGAAAGGGAAGAACTGGGGGCTGGTAACCAAGTCAGAAAACTCCTTGTTACAGAGAAAAAATGATAGAGGGAGAAGGTATAGCTGTCCTTGCTTCTGACAGTGTTTTTCACCTGGGAACAGGTTCCTGTCACCTACCTGTGAGTGAAAAATATCTTGTGTCTCAAAATATTTTTTTAGAATTCAGCTGTTGGGAGGTTAAAAAATTAACCAGGAATATCAAGCTGAGATTTGTAGATGCATGCCACTAGTTTTTATAGCAGAATCCTTAACTGACTATTTTTCAGAATTCAGTTCAGAAATACAAGGAGCTCTGTATATTCCCTAATGAAAACATTGAGTTAAAATAGATTTGAAATTGAGAGTGCATTTTTGGTAACTTGGGGTTAAAAGAAAAAAAAGAAGGTGTTTTAATTATCCCTAAAACAACAAAATTCAATAAACACAAAGAAACTTAAAAGAAAGGCAAACATGTTAAAGCAGGGAAATACCTAATTAAACCAAGTAAACAACCTTGACTGTGCCCTGTAGTGATGTCTTACAGTTATTATATAGAGATACATTTTACTGTCCACTGGAACTGATTTTTGATCCTTTGAATTTCATATTTCTGCCTTCCTGTGCAGCATCACTCCGTGACAGGGAGCTGAGGATGTGCAGAGGGAGGAGGAGTGTGCTGGGATGTGGAGGGTGGCTTTGAGGGGAGCAGCAGGCAGGAGCCAGGGCATGAAGGGAGGAGGAAGAGTCATTTAGGGACAAAAGACTCTAAGGGACAATTGTGCATAACAGAGCGAAACCAGGGCTGGGCAAGTTGGCTTTTTGAGGCTATTTTGACTTTTTCAGCAACAGAGAGGAGCTGGGGTTTTGGATTTCTTTAAAGCCAGACCGCAGAGTGAGTGCTAAAGTGGGACCAAGGGCCCATGACTGGGGTAGGAATGTCTCAAACAGGTTTTGTTCACCAGGGAAGGTTCCTGCAGACCTGCACCAAGAGTCATAAAGTCCTTTTTTCTGATTTGTTTCTTCCTGTGTCCTTGCTTCAGAGCCATCATCTGTTCGGCTGCAGCATCCCATGGAGCCAAAGCTGCCTTCCAAGGGGTCATGCAGCTACACAGACTTTGTTTGGTGGCCAAGTCTTCCACAGTGAGAACTGTGCAACATGAATCAGAGATTTCTTATGCTTCCCCTTGTTACAATTACCTGTACCATCAAAATTAGGCACTGAGTGGACATTCCCACAGCCTGTTACACAATTAAATAGAACAAGCTTTGCACCATTCCTCAGTAACTAGAGCCTCAATACGGTCCACAGCAAACTGCAACTACCTGGAATATTTAGAGAGCTTTTGATGCTGCTGCTAAAGCCTTTGAACCAGTGGAAGGCAGACAGTGTGTTAAAATGATAAAATATTTTAATTTTTTGTTTTGTTTTGTTTTTGTTAATCAAAGCATTCCTGGACAAATAATTCCAAGTTATAAACTAGAAGAGGATATGGTGCAGTTTTCAAACATTACAGAAAGGTCATCCCTCACTGCTAAGTGCTTAAGCATATCTATAAAGCCTTCAATTGCATTTTTTAGTTTCCTATCTCCCTTTGGATTTACAGTCCAGCAGAGATATAACCTTTTATTCCCTTCTTCCAATACTTGCATTGCTTTAATAACAAAGTTCTCTTGCAATTCTCCTCTTGTAAATGCTAGACAAATGTTTTTGTTTTATCTTCTCATATTCCGAATAGGCATTGAGTGAGTTGCAGTCAGTCCCTCAGAGAAAAACCTCTGACTGAATTTCTTGGTTGGGAAACAATGTAAAACTGTGTGGGCCTGCAACTGACCTGGCAGTTGTCTAAATACATTAGGATAAACTGCTTTAAAAGGCAAGGTTGTGTCTGATTCCTCTGAAGTGGTTGCAGTTTCCTCAGCCAGCCTTCCTTGTTCTCCAGCAAGGTCTGGAATCCAGGGGCAATGCTCAGAAAAATCTGGGCTTTATTCCAAGAGGAGTAACAAAGAAGCAGAAACTAAGTGGTTTTGAATGCAGAGAGCCCTACTCAAAGACATTTCAAATATTACTCTACTATTTGTCATGGATTTTTGTCTTACAAAATTTTGGTTCTCAATAGGAGACAAAGTTGAGTGGCAATAAAGCCATATCCCTTAAGCTGTATGGCAATACTTGGGAAGCCTTGTGCTGAAAGTGGAGCTGTGTCTTACGCCATGATGTGGAATTTCTGACAGCACTAACCTCGTCAGCTCGTGCAGAGTGAAATCCTGAGCTAGATATGGCAGTAGGGAAGGAGGGGATGGGAGGATCACACTGGTGAATGCAAGTATTATCAGGAAGTCCAAGTCATGATCCTAATGCAAAACAAAACACCTCAGTAGGCTGTGCTTCAGTGGCTGCAATCACCAGAAGAAACTAAGAATATTTCCCTTGCACCAAAACTCACATCTCAGAAAGCCCAAGTGCAGTTGTATGATTGCCTGATTTACAGGCACGTTTACCAGAGATAATTACACTTTTCATACCCTGGTGGGTGATTTGCTTCCAAATCGCAGAAATTGCTTTAAGAATTCCATCACCCCCTCTTCTTCTGGAGGTGTATTCTGAAAATGAGAAATAAAAATACTGAGGTAAAAAAAGATACAGAGGTAGATAAGATACCAAAGACACTTAAGTTGTATGAAAATATAATGTCATGTTTATATTCACATCTTCTGGTTTTACATGATGAAATTGTTATTCATATAGGGAACTGAAATTTCTCTATGAAAATACATAAATGCTACTCCAGCCTTGCACGTAGAGGAATATACCATGTAATTTACAACATTGTATCCAATTTAGTCAAATCCATGTTTTACAAAAGTTGAATGTCAATACTGGGCATTCAAGCCAAAAACATTGGATTTTAAATATGACTTTTGGTCACCTTTCAGCTCAGAATTCCCATCGGTGACAGTACCATGAGAATGAGTTACCAGCCCATGGTGTGCATGCCAGAAGGAGCAGGAAGCCCTTCCTCTTGGTGCCCATCGTGGACACCTTCAGCATGATGACAGGGCAATATTTCTGTGGTGCATAGCTCAGCTGTCCCAACATGGAAGTGGCACAGGAGAGGGGACCACCCTGCAGGGGATAAAGAAGAGAAAAACTATGAAAGCTGGTGTGTGTCTTGCTCCAGAAGAAGCCATGTCATCTTGTAGCACAGCAGAGCTGATGGCAGGAGGCTGTGTCACTTTTCCAGCTCTGCACTGTTGCCCTCATGTCCTGTTGCAGCCCTGGCACTGCTGCTTTGCTGTTTGCATGATGTCACCAGCACTGGCACAGAGAGGGGTGTGAAGTCTGATTTCTTTCATAAACACTGGAATATAATGATACAGAGTCTGCTGAAGTGCCAGCTCAGATTTCCCAGCTGTGGTCGGTGGTAATACTGATGCTAATGATGAGCAGTAATAAGCAGTACTGATACTTAAACTCTTGCTAACATCTTTAGTCATCTTCCTGACCTTTTCCCCTCTCCTGCATTGCAATATTCATTTAAAAGGAATATATCATTATATAATCATGGAAGATTACTTTCCTTGTGTTTGCACTTTTTCATACTATAAGAGAACCAAATTTTTTCCTTGGCAGTAAATGGATTTGCAAACTTTTCGTATCAGAGATTTAATAAAAAATTATTCATCGTTTGCTTGAAGCTTTTGTGGGCAAGTACTTCTCATCAAGCCTTTCTTCATTGGTAACAAACATAACTCATAAACTTTCTCTGACAAGGGAAAGTAGTTTTTCTTCTGCTAGTAACTCTTATATTTCAGTTTCAGGAAAAGAGAAAAAGAAAACAACCCTGGGAAAACAAGGAATTCTAAATGTTGTCATTTATTTTGCAACCATTCCTTCATCCAAATTTTAGGAATGATTTCTACATTGTAAGGTCTGGCTTCCGAACTAGTAATTCAAGTGAAAGGTACAGATCTTCCTCAGAGAGCAATGGCTGGTAACTGGTAAAGTGCTGTATGGGTTTCTAATGCCATTACCCTCAGAGGTAAAGTCTGGTTATTCTGGGTTGCAGTCTCCTAATGTGTGTCTTCTGTCTTTGCTTGACAACTTAAATGTGTCTAGCTCTCACTGCAGGGTGATTTTTAGCATAAGTACCTGCCTTGATCCATGTTGCAGTGTGTTCCTTGCTGCTTGAGAGGCAGGAGTTAACCTCGATGTACAGAAACAGAGGCTTGAGTGGCAATCCACTCACAGATTATAGCCCAGAAAACAGTGCAACACAAGACCCAAGGATGTGCTATTCTACCAGGGAGGAAAAAAACAAAACTGTTTTGTGAGATTGGCATAAGACTGACCCATAAAGACATCTGCCTCAGGAAAAAAGCATTTTCTGTTAAAATTTTCAGGTAAGTACATAAGAGCATACAATGTCATTTTGACTCAGAAGTCAGCAAAGGAAGCTTTTTTCAGTTTAAGGAACTATCGTGTATTTTTTAAGATTTTGGGATGAATGCCCTAGGGATGTCTTGGTTATTGATGAAAGGTAAAATAATTGCTAATGCAAACAGAGAAAATTATGTCTATTGTGTTCTGCACCAGAGAAACAAAGCAGGATACAAAGGGAGCATCCTGTTCCTTTCCTGGCATTTCCAACATGTTTTTGCATCCAAGGGCCTTGGAAAACCCTAAACTTCTCTCTCAGCTAGTCAGAGCTCTTTCAGGCTGACATAAACTCTGGATGTATTTTACTTGTTAAAATATACAAGGCAGGGTCCCACACCGAACAAATTTCTCCATCTTTTTGTTACCCTTTTTCAAGCATTTTCTCCCACGTATAATATGTAAAACTTGTAGGTGATTTGTCCAAGGAAAGGAGCGCTTTAGGAGGCATTGCCTCTGCTTGGATCCATCCCATGCAAGGCAGGAGGTGTGCAAGTGCTCTCCTGACATGTTTTACACATGCCCTGATACCAGGTTGGAGGGATCTGCGCAGCTGGGAAGCCAAACCCCTTGTTCCACACAGGCCATACTGAAAACCAGAGCTGGTGGCTGAAGGATCTTTGGCTGCCTATGCAAACATAAAATGAAATCTCCATGGATGGCGATTCTACATCCTCTCTAGGAAAACTGTCCCTGTGTGTAAATAGTCTTGCTGTGACTTTTTTTTCCTTTTAGCCCACTTGGATTTCTTCTTCTGCAACTTGTGATTGTCTGTGACCATTGCTTCTTGTGATTTTGCTGAGAAAAATCCCTCCTGTAACCTTGCCCTAGCTGGTATAAAGCAGCAGTTAGATTATCCCAAAACTCTCCTTCTCCAGGGCAAACCAATTTAGTACCCTTAAATTCTCCTCTCATGTCTCCAGTCCACTGGACTCTCCATTGCAGCTGTACTGTGACTACATCTATAGCTATAAAATTAGTAATGTTGTCATTAAGATGACTGGCCTGTGGGATATTTGTAGCTCTGAATAAATACACAACCATGTTTTCTCTTTCATAAAATTACCCAAATCCTTATTTGTATAATAAGGATGCTAAAATAATCTTGATTATACTTGTTTATATCAATTCTCATCAGACATGATAAATATTAATGTAAGAATGAGTGTTAAGTAAATTGAGATGATCACAAAACAGCACTTTAAAACAGCATTATCATCCAGTGGATCACCCTGTCTACAAAGGATGGCAATAAAATGTATCAGTTGACCTCGTAATTTGCTTTCATTTGTCTGTATTCGTTATGAAACTTGGAAATTGATACGGAATGTGGAATCAAGGCTTTGATTTATTAAGGGAGAATGGGTTCAACAAGTGCTATAAAGACCACTTGATTCTGATAGTTATATTTTGTTTGTGTGAGACTCTCCAGGACAGCACGCAGCACTCTGCTAACAATGTGTGTTTTTTGATTTTAACAAGACAGTCAGAGAAAACTGGGATGAGGGAAATTGACAATTAGAAGGAGCTTAATGTTGAAAAAATCCACCAAACCAACAAACCCGAAGGGAAGTTGTACAGAATTACAGCAGTAAGAGCTGTCTGAGTAACATCAGCTGATCTGAGGAGATCTTTCTAAGGAAAGAAAGGGAGCTTGGAAATTTAAGGGAGGGAGGGAGTGAATGTGGATGGGTCTCCTAGCTGCATGATCTGACCCTTAGTGACACAGCTTCTGAGGCTCAGGAAAGGTCTATGTGTGTGCATTGTAGCTAAGTTTCTTTCTTGTTTGTTTTGTTGTCGGGTAGTTGTTTTTCATTTGTTTGGGTTTGTTTGTTTTTTTTTTTTGTTGTTGTTGTCGTTAATGTTGTTTTTTTATTATTTTCTTCCTTGCATGTGGATTGCATGCAATGAAGTTAAACCCTGTTGTGTTCTGGTGGTTCTACACTGCTCTGAGAGGTGCTTCCCTCAATCCCTTGAGAGGCTGAGTCTAAACATGTGGCTATAGCAGAGTCCCAGGGCTTAGTGCCCGCTGGGGTGCAGAGAGGGATGGGGCAGCTGCAGTGTTGGTGTGACCCCGGGTGCCATTGAACTGGCTGTGCTGCTAACACAGGGGTATCCGAGCATGGATCTGCACCTGGGGGTGCAGGAAAGGTGCCTGAGCTTATACAGCACTTGGGCAGGGCCTTTAAACCTGTGTGTGCTGCAGTGGTGAGAGCTGCACTGGTGAGAGCTGTAGTGGTGAGAAATGCAATGGTGAGAGCTGCACTGGTGTGTGCTGCAGTGGTGAACACTGCATTGGTGAGTGCTGCAGTAGTGAGAGCTGCATTGGTGTGTGCTGTAGTGGTGAGTGCTGCAGTAGTGAACACTGCATTGGTGTGTGCTGCAGTGGAGAGCACTGCATTGGTGAGTGCTGCAGTAGTGAACACTGCATTGGTGTGTGCTGCAGTGGAGAGCACTGCATTGGTGAGTGCTGCAGTGGTGAACACTGCATTGGTGTGTGCTGTAGTGGTGAGCACTGCATTGGTGTGTGCTGTAGTGGTGAGCACTGCATTGGTGTGTTCTGTAGTAGTGAGATCTGCATTGGTGTGTGCTGTAGTGGTGAGTGCTGCAGTAGTGAACACTGCATTGGTGTGTGCTGCAGTGGAGAGCACTGCATTGGTGAGTGCTGCAGTAGTGAACACTGCATTGGTGAGTGCTGCAGTGGTGAACACTGCATTGGTGTGTGCTGTAGTGGTGAGCACTGCATTGGTGTGTTCTGTAGTAGTGAGATCTGCATTGGTGTGTGCTGTAGTGGTGAGTGCTGCAGTAGTGAACACTGCATTGGTGTGTGCTGCAGTGGAGAGCACTGCATTGGTGAGTGCTGCAGTAGTGAACACTGCATTGGTGAGTGCTGCAGTGGTGAACACTGCATTGGTGTGTGCTGTAGTGGTGAGCACTGCATTGGTGTGTTCTGTAGTAGTGAGATCTGCATTGGTGTGTGCTGTAGTGGTGAGTGCTGCAGTAGTGAACACTGCATTGGTGTGTGCTGCAGTGGAGAGCACTGCATTGGTGAGTGCTGCAGTAGTGAACACTGCATTGGTGTGTGCTGCAGTGGAGAGCACTGCATTGGTGAGTGCTGCAGTGGTGAGTGCTGCAGTAGTGAGAGCTGCACTGGTGTGTGCTGCAGTAGTGAACACTGCATTGGTGAGTGCTGCAGTGGTGAACACTGCATTGGTGTGTGCTGTAGTGGTGAGAGTTGCAGTGGTGAACACTGTAGTGGTGAGTGCTGCAGTGGTGAGAGCTGCATTGGTGTGTGCTGCAGTGGTGAACACTAGTGGTGAACACTGCATTGGTGAGTGCTGCAGTGGTGAGTGCTGCAGTAGGGAGAAATACAGTGGTGAGAAAAGCAGTGGTGAGCACTGCAGAGGTGAGAGCTGCAGCAGTAAGATGTGTGTGCTGTGGATGCACGGGTGGCACCAGCGCCTGCAGCTCGTGGCATCTTTCTGCTTGTACAAATACAAATTCCTGTACATGTGAAACAGATGAGAAGCTTTGTGTTTCTTCCATGTGCTCTTTTCTGCTGTCTTTTTCATTTCCTTGCAATCACTGGTAGGTTTTCTGAGCCATGCCCAGATGATTAACTGCAGTTTAGCTCAAGGCTTCATAAAATGTGGCTTTCAAATGAGTTAGTGATAGATGAGTTACATCGGTGTGGGGTATGCAGAGCTAGGAATGACAGCTCTTGCTACTACTTAGGATCATATTAAAAAGAGAGCTGGAAATTTCTAATTTAGAGAGATTTAATTTAAGAGATTTGGTTTATTGCCCTGGCTGTGGGAAGCACATTTCTTATTCCATCATCCTGTATCAGCCTGGCTACTTCCCCTTTAAGTTGGTAGCCAAACTGCTGATTGATAATGAGGGAGGACAGGTGCTATTGTGTGAAACCAGGCAAACAAGTGCTGCTGAGATGAGGGCCCTGGGGATCCCCCAAGAGCAGCTAGAGCTCCTCAGGGGTGCTGTGCTTCTTCCTGTGTGTGGCAACAGGAGCCTGGACTTGGTGAGTCATACTATAGGCAGTGTGGGAAGCACTTTTAAAATTGATTATTTTAATGAACATTGAGTATTAGCTAATTTTATTTATTTTTCCCCTCTGTGATTCTCTTCCTTAATTCTTGCCCTTACTGCTAATAGTGTTTGTGTATAGCAGTGAGTAGCATGGACATCTTGGAAAAGTTGATAGCTGCCTGTATATGCTGGGAGGTGAATAGTATATGAAACCCTTCTAATTTTGAAAGCAGAAGATAATCATTGTGGTAGATGAAGAAATGGCACAACTCTTTATGCATGAAGAAAAACCAGAAGGATTTGAATTTCCCCATGTCAGAAGTTTGGTGTCAATAACTGTGTTTTCTAAAAAAATCCTCATTGGGCATATTCAGGCCTGTTGGGCTTTGTTCTAGTGTTTTGTTTCGCTGGATTTTGTTTTTGTTGTTTTTTTTTTAATATGCTAATTGTGATAATGTTAGTATCAGCTTACAGTGTTGCTGAAGGTTTTTGCATATGTTTGTTTGGATTTAAGATTGTGAGGAACAGAACACTTGTTCCATGAATAATAGGAGGACTCTATGTGGTCTGATACTGGATTGATTTGGTCAAAATTTTGTGGAAAAATTATTCAAGCGAGGTTTCAAAATGATTTCATTGCTAGTGAATTCAAAGCATTTGATGTCTTTTTCTACCTTAGACTGTAGAAACAAGACCAGTTATGCTGTTAGCTGGACTTTGAAAACGCAAATAATTATGTAATTAAGAATGTGCTTCAGTCCTATTACACTACCCATAAAATTCAACAATCTTAAAAACATGTTTTAAAATATTTTACTAAATATAATTCATGTAACTGAATTTTATAGCCAACCAAGTTGTGCAATTAAATAGTACATGACTATTTCTTACAATTAAAGATTTCAAGGATCTTCCTACATACAATATGATGTATTTAACAACTTTTTATGCTAAATAGTTGATATAGTTAATGTTGTAGTCACTTAATTCAATTTTAATTAGCTAAACACTAGTTTGAAAATGTGAGCTTTTCATTAACTGACATTGCTCATATTTTTGCTGCTTGTTTTCCCTGTAGTTCTTTCAAATTATGTATGTATAATGTGTTAACGTTCATGAAATTCATTTATCATTGAAGGCAATGCCAAAATTAGTGCAGAGTGAAGAGAAATATACTTGTGTGTTTTTTGACAAGTGTAGCTTGAGCCTGAGATTATTAAAAAAAAAATTAAAAACCAATTTCTAAGTATGAACCAAGTACCTCTCCTGCAGAAAACTCTTCTGTTTTGGTTTTAGCTTGGGCTTTTTGACAATCACAGATGTCCAGGCTGGGACTGTCACTGAGTAGCCTTGAAATACCTAGAAAACAGGAAAACTCGGTGGAAAGGGATTTACACACTGAGCATGGATTCAGAAGTATTTCATGAGGGACGGTTTCTAAAGGACTTCTATAATTTATTGTTTGATTCTGAATTATGAAACTGGGAAAAGGTGATATTAATTTGACTTTGTTATAATACTTGCTTTGCACTGTTAATCCTACTATCTATATAGCTGGGGAAAAGATACCAGCTGGTTATAGGCTAGAAATTATCATATTAATGTTTTATTTGTGTGGGAATATAGTTGTGTTAATTAATGTTTTGATGTGGTTACCAGCACTTAGTGGTCTCTGAACGTCCCCTGCTGACTTAGGGAAATTAGAAATATTCAGGTATGAATGTGGTGGGGCCAGTTATACCATCTCTGCCCAAATACTCAGAGGGGAATCACACTTTATGAAGGGTGGTGGTGGTGTGGACTTGTGCCATCAGGGAGAAACCTTGTGGTGAAGGGTGGCTGGGGAAAAGGAAATGTTGGAGGTATTAAACAGAAAGGGGATTTCAGCTGATGTGCAGCTTGGCTCCAGCCAGGGCTGGCTGTCTCTCAACACTGATGAGAATTTCCTCACTATATGAGAAGATCTCTAGGTGCCTGTCTTGCTGCAGAACTGTATTTACAACTCAGTCTAAAGACACTTCTTTGTGTCTAGTCACAATTGGTTCAAATTTTTGTTTCTTAAAACTGCTGGGGATTTTTATTCTTTTTTTTTTTTATGCTGAGGTTGGAGTAGGGACAGAAGACCCCAAAATATAATGAAGGAATATGTATGAAGAAAATGGAATGTTAGTCTTGATGGTGCAACATATACCTTTTGCTTTATTTTATTCTAGCTCCTTCCTTCCTTCCTTCCGAAATATTTTAATACAATAGACAGAAATTGTGTTTTTGCCATTGATATCTCTCCTGTTCTCAGTCTGCAGATCTGAAAGAGTTAAGTCTACCAGCACTCTGTAACCTAGATAAAAAATATGCATTTTAATTTCTAATAAAGAAAAAATCAAGAAGGTATGAATAGCAATAAAATTACTCAAAATGTTTAAATTGAAGGAAAACAATTGAAAATGGATTTAGAAATACAATGTTTAGTTAAGCAAGCTATAATGTTCTGTTATTTTAATCAGTATTGTGAAGCAATTTAAACTATTCTGGAAGAGAATTCTTATGTTTTAACATATAATTCTCTCCTTCCCCCAAACAGTCACCAAAAATTCCTTAGTGTTTCACTCATATTCTATAATCCTTGGTAATAGCAGCCTCTTCGTGCCAAGGTTTTCAGATTTTTGATCTGTTTGCTGGCTGGCCTTGGTACAGCCAGCCCTGGACAGAGCAGCCAAATGGACCTCCAGGCTGTCGCATGTACAAACAAGATGCTTTACATAAGACCTGGAACAAGAAATAAACAAAAAATCCACTACCCGAATTAGCATCCAGAGAGAGATGCAGAATGTTGGCTGTGCAGGAGGAGCCTTGGTTCAGCATTTGCTGTGTCCCTGCCTGCCATGGGTGACTGGGGCCCATTGACTGGGTGGGGAGCACAGGCTGGAACCTCAGCTCTGCTGCCGTGCAGACACCTGGAGAAAGATCAGGACTCGGGAGAGGAAGAACAGGGTTGGCAATTTCTCGAGTTCCCTCCAGCCCAGGTTCTCTGGTGGCCCTGACCAGCTGACAGTTCAGTGCTGACACTCTCTGCACAACCAAAACCTCAGAATGTTTGAGCACGTGGGAATTGGTTCCGAGGGACCCCTTTGCTTCAGGTGCTTGTCTGGAAAATACTTAGGCATATTTCCAGCCATAATTCTGATTTTTTTGGTGATGTTTCTTGATTCTTCCACCTGCAGTGAGTGAAGTAGGTCTTGCCAGTTGTCTATGCAGCTTCTTCATGGGAGACTTTAACAAAACTTGTTTCTGTCCTCCACCTTCCTCCACATCAGCTCGTAGGCTTGGCACTACTGGCTGTATGTCTCTGAGGACAGTGCAAAACTCCTGATTTTTTTTTTTTTTTTTTTTAGTAGAAATGCTTACACTCTTCCCTCCACAGCAGAACAGAAGTATTTGCACATGTAGCTGTAGAGGTTTATCTTCTCCCTGTCTTTCAGAGAGCCCCGGGTCTTGCAGGAGCCGGGGTGTCTGTGCTCAGCCAGCCTGGGCACGCTGCTCTGCCATGGGCACTGGCTCTGTGTGCCCTCGGGCCCTTCTGGAGGAGCTGCTGTGTGTGCTGAGGGCCAGGACACCGTGCTGGCCTGGAGGAACCTCTGTGCACAGAGCTCTCCCCTTCTCCTCCTCCTCCTCCTCTTCCTCCTCCTCCTCCCTCCATATGGAACTCTGGGCAAAGACGTCTCCGTGCTGACCCCAGCTTTACCCCGCAATTGTTTCTGCCTGCTCATTTCAATTCCAAAAGACGTGCAGAGAGAAGAGGAGATGCTGCCCCGTGTCTGTGGGGCACCAGCCCGGCAGCTTTGTGTCCTGCGGTTCTGCTCCAGGGGGATTCCTCAGGAGAGGGGAACGCAGCCGCAAATCGCCGTGCCTGAGGCTGCAGGAGAACGAAAGGAGGGGAGAAAGGCAGGGCAAAGCGCTTCCTTTCGTTTCCAGGGGGGCTGCGTTTGTGGGGTGAGAGCTGTGGGTTGCACAGGGACGTTTCTGCCCTTCAGCATCGCATTCTCCTAGCGGGGAACTTCCCACTGCTGGCGCCCGCCGGCACACGGGGAGAGTTGTTCCTCGGTGTTCCGAGAGCAGCCCCGGCACTTCCGAACCGCCTCCTTGAGTGTTTAGAACGTGTTTATTAAAGATTTGGGCTTTAGAATAGGAGCTAAATCTCTGCCATGTGCTGAATTCCCGTTCTGTGAGACTCCAGTGCAAGTGCTGAACCGAGGGGAGGCGGGTGAACTTAAATTAACCCGGGAGAGGAGGGTGAATGCCGCTTGCAAGCAGCAGATGCTGCAGCACCAAATAAGCATATTGCACAATAAATAGCAGTCATGGCTTTAATTAGGAATTCAATTGAACTTGGAAACCACTTGCCTACAGTAAAATTGTCCTATTTAACATTTCTATCAACATATTTTTTATCATTGGCATTGTTGCTTTTAATTTAACTTTCAATTTTAACTGTCAATGTAATAGATAAAATCTTTTTTTACGCACTGCGTTAATAGTTCTTTCCCATGCATCTATCTTGATCTTGTATTTAAATCCCAGACACTGAACAGATCTGAGATCTCAAGGCAAAAAAATAGATGCATCTTTCAACTTTCCAAAATCAGGAATACCTTGCTTTTGGATCACTAGACCTATTTGGAGCTCCAGGAATGTGTGCTTAGCACACACACACACATATACAAAATGCTCTCACTGAAAGGTCTGGTGGATTGGAAAGCAGTTGAAAGGTGACAACCTGTCAATATGTGACTCAAAGTTAGAAGAACACGGGCTTCACTTCCAAACACCAAACACGAGCTAACTTTAGGTATTGAGCTTGCTAAAATGTAAGAGTTCAAAGAGGAAAAACTGTGCTTGCTTTGTTACACCAACGTGCTTGTTGTTTATCTACTGCAACTGTAATTGCTGGTTGACTTGCAGGATAAGCTATTTATTGTGCTGGCAGACTGGACAAGGCTTTCTGCATTTTTAGCTGGGGATCTGTGCATGTTAGATGATTCCTGGTGCCCATAGAGGCACTTTGTGAAGATGGTGTTGTGTGTGAGATGGGGCAGATGATCTGCTAGTGGGAATCTCCAGACCTGCCCTTGGAAATGTTGAAGTGGGAGGGACAAAGCAACATCCCCTCCCCGCACCTCCTCACTCCCAAAACCACAATGTACTTGCTGAAAGAATAAATGTGTATCAGTTTTGTCAATATAAATAAAATAATCATAAAGCCTTTCCTATCAGAATAGTGCAACAGTTTTGATAAGTGCCAATGTTACAAGGAAGAACTTCTGAAGCACTTGCAGGTAAAAAAGGAAAACAATCTTATGAAGTAAGTCAGTCCTCACAGTGCAGAAGAGACTAACTTCTCTTAGCCCCAAGTTCCTTGTTATTTCACCCAGGGGAATTCTTTCCTGGTGCAAGACCTGGGATTTGCAGTAACCCTGGTAATTTAAGCAGGAGACATCAATCAAATGTGAGAATTTAATACTTACAATTATACCAGTGTTCATGCCTTTATCATCCCATCAGATGTGAGTAGTCTGTAGTGTAACAGAGGGAAGAGGAAAACCAAACCCACTAAACCCTGCAAAGGGGTTTTGTCCTATCCCAAATCTATTTTTTTTGGGGGGGTGGGCAAGAAGAAACTGTGCAGAGTAGGGGCTGTAGCTGGGCCTTGTTAGCTGGGTTGAAATTTCAGACTAATAAAAGTAGGCTAACTTGTAGATGTTCATTTATTCCTGCTCAGGTTAGGAGATAACTTTCCAAAGCCTAGATTACCAAGCACTGTTTGTGTAAGGTGAAATTCATCCAACATGGACCTGGATGTAAATTGTTCAAAACTGCCCTAGGAAAAATGGTATATTAGTAAATATATTAAAAAAAAAAAAAAATAGAATTTAAGGACGTGCCTGATACTGTATTTTTTCAATATTTGAACTCACGCTAAGATAAAAAGAAGCAGCAAAACATTCTTTCTGGTCTAATGGACTCTGATTTTTCTTTTTTACTAACTTATGGGCACTTAGCCTTCAGGAGGCAGCTTCTCTGTCCAAAGTTTGACATACAAGGTTCCTTTAGCTTTCTTAAACTCTAATACAGCTTGAATTTACTTGTCAGAAGTGGAGAAAGTGGTGGTTTTCCAAATCTGTGTAATTTCAAGCAATGAGTCATAATCAATAAACTATTCCCAGAACTATAGTTAGGAAGGGAATAAAAACAAAGTGAAATCACACAGGAAGTGAGGAAATAACTTTAAAAAGAACTTTAGCTGACAGGATATTGGCTACTGATACTGTATCCACTTATTTAGGTAAATGATGTGTGGAGTTTGGTTTAAGTAAGTAGAAATAATTTTCCAATGGAAGGAAGCTTTAGTTTTTGTTTTGTTTTGTTTTTTTCCCTTGTTGGAGATTTACCTTTTGGGGTGATTACTTTTTCAGCAATTTCTTTTGAAAAGACAAAATTCTGATTTCATTTTTTTGGCAAAGGAACGTTTTCCCAGAGAAACTGTTCCTTTTCTGTGTGGAAGCCATGTGGAAAAAAAGAGAAGTATTTGAAGACATTTATGGAGAAAGTTTCTGGAGTTTTCTGAGCTTTATTTTGTGAATTTTTGCAAGGTAATTTGAGATCTAGATGCCGCAATATATTTGGGTTTTAGTGACTGAGGTTTTTTGCATAACTGGAATTGATTTCTCTGGGAAGGCACATGCACAGACTAAGAGGTGGCTGTGGTGAGATTGTGAATGGGGAGAAACCTGACCGGAGTATGGGACAAATCCTGCTAACATGTACATACTACATGTAGTCTTGCAAATAAAACCAAATCAGATTCAATTCCTGAACGACATCTCTCACACAGGTTACAATCAGTGGATATTGCCTTTCCCAGTTCTTTCTCTGTGGGTGATTTTGGATTTTGTCATTTTAAAAATCTCAGGGAGAGTGCTTTGGATGTGATCTCTTTATATCCTCCATATTCCATTTTAAGTATGACCAGGATTAATATAACATATGCAAACTAAATCCAGGCTATTGCATTTACCAGCACCGAATTTTTATGAAGATAGGGTAGCTCTTTGATAATCCTCCCTGGCTTTTATTTGCTTTCCTTTTTAAAATTTCAATGAAAATATTTTTTTTTTACCATTTGTTCTTTTGCAATTTATTTTTGTAAAAGTCTATTTGTGTTGCTTTTGGCCAGAGAGTTACTGTAACTTGCTCCAAATTGCTGTCCTCCTGGAGCAATCCATGGAAATGTGTTGCTATTGTGTTAGTACCAAACTATTTCATATCTAGAAGACTGAAGTCACAGGGACAAATGCAATATTTTTCTTTGCTCGACTTCTGTCTAATGAGCTCTGTTGTTGGGCAATTGGAGATCTTCATTCTAGCCCTCCTTCTTGCTAGTTCCTATGTGACTGAGTACATGAATTCTTAATATTCCCATTTTCCCATCTGTAAAATGGGAATTTTTATACTTTCCAGCTCTATAAAATTTATAATGCAATTAATAGGATATTGACAGAACAGTCTGAGACCTCAGGTGGTAGGCACTATATGTAAACATTTTGACAGTTTTATTATTTCTTCCAGCTTAAAAATAGAAAGGTTTAGGAATCACATTTGGAAGAGGCTGAGAGAGTTTTGTGGCTGTTGCCAATAGAAGTATTTGGACCATCTCTCTTCCAGTTTCAAAAAAGTTGCCTTGCCATGCAACTATTTAAAATACAGTCCCCTTTCACGTAATCCTTTCAGCAAGATTAAAAATAAAAAAGTAGAAAAGTAATTATTTCTTGCAGAAACAAAATAAAAATGAAAATAATTTTGTGGGGTTTAGACTGAATATTTCTTTAATATTGACCTATTGAAGTTCAGTGTAATGCCTCATATTTGTTGGGAGTAACTGTGGCTAGCCCAAAGGATCAGAACTAAGAATAATGTTTCTCACTATTCTTTTCAGCTGACCTTTTGCTTAGCTGTGAGCTAAGGTCATTTTCACTCTTGGCTGGGCTTCCTTGACAGCTAAGATGGCTTCTTTATGAAGATACTGAGATAAACTGGGGCCGTGCATTCATTCACATTGCTAAAACCACTTCATCAAATACTGCTTCTATATAAAATACTCCCAGTCTAATCAAGAAAACATCAAAATCCTGCAAAGTGCCCTTGTTAATCCTGTCACTTACCACCTAGACCATTTTCCAAGATGATTTAATTAGCAAAGTAAAAGAACGTGCTATTCTTTCAGCATTATTCACACAAGTTAAAATGTACGCTTTGCTTTAAGATATAAATAACTTGCATAAACTAGTAGAAAATACATGCAAATGTATCACTGACATTTAAAAGCAAAGATATATCCTACAGTCAGACGTGTTCTGATTTTCTGCCAATATCACCAGAGCCCCAAAGCCACAGTAAGAGGTCTACCTTTGCTAATTTTCAACCAGAATTGGAGTGAAAAAGAACTGCCACAGGAAAGAACCACACGCAGCAAAAAAACATAGTTAGGTCTTTATTTTTGCCAGATCCAAAATGGCTCTCCAATACCAAGAAGGCCAAATGTTCCAGAGAAAAGCAAAAAGCTAGAGGAGATAAATACATGCCAAAAATAAGGAGTAGTGCAGGTGTTGTGTGCTCTATGCATATATGCTAACCCATAAAAATTGGCTTAGCAAAGGCAAACCCAAAATAGCAGCAAGAACCCATGATGCTACTCTAGATTAACCCTAGAAGCAATTCCCCTTCTTCAATAAAGTGTAGACTTACTGGAGGTAATTGTCAGCATATTCTTTATTACTACTTCATAGTTATAATATCAGAGTGCTCCTAAGGTATAATTAAAGGTTTACCTAGATTTATGAGACTTTATCATCACCAACAGGGTTAAAGAATGCCAGGGAGACCCATTGTGTGAGGGTTTTGCTCAGCAGTTTCCACAGCAGTGAGGGTATAGTGGAATTACTTTAGTGCTTTAGAAAAGCTTGACTGCTTGGCACTAATGTAAGGGGCATTATTAGAGAGGGGACGGCGTCTGCACATTAGGCCAACTGTGCACCTTTCCTTTTCTGGAAAGGAGAAAAGTGGCTGAAAGAAAAAAGGAATCCAAAGCCAACAAAAGGGGATGGATGTACTCTGAAGAGTGGAAATTAAGTAGGAAGTAACAGTGATCATTTATAACAATGACAATAATTATATGATGGAAAGTTGTCAGTGTCCACACAGCCCTCTCCATTTCCCTATTACTGATATCCTTGGTGATGGATCAGTGCTCTCCCACCTGAATTCTACACAGCCCACTCTTTTAAATGTTAACTAAACAGTGCTGAATGTTGTAGGTTTCCAGATGTTACCATATTTATTACATAACTGTTCACTGAATGTATTTAGCAAGTGTAGATGATAGGATGAGCCTGGAAATCCTGGAAGGGATAGAAACAATCTGTGGTGGTATTTTAAGACATTATGGTACCTTACCTTCCAGTTTGCTACGTACAGGATCAAGTTGCAAAGCCAAACCTGACTTTGATTAGTACTTTATTCTTCAAAGGGTATCTGAGTGATCAGAAATCACTGTTGAGGATTCACAGTTTGTCTTTCTCCTAGCTGCATTTAAGCATACTAAAAAGTGAGAAGACATTAGAATAGAAACCTGGTTCCTATATTAACGGCAAATTCTTCAATGATGAATTGTATCTGAATTTGCCTGTGGTTCCATAGATAGATCTTGTTAGAAATTGCTCACTTCTCCCATATTCACAGTCTGTGTTGCCGTGGGAGTTTATAGAGGGCAAAGGATGAAATTTGTAGCTGAGTTAAATATAATACTCAGTCCTGCACCTGGTCTGGAAACACTAATTGGTTATCTTGCCCTCTAATATTAGTCTTTTGCAGTGTGAATCTTTGATCCTTTGGGCAAACATTTCAGTTTCTGTTTGCTAAGGAAAGGTTTCATTCTGTGCATACAGTACATGGGTGCTTACTCCTTATCACACTCACTGCGACAGTGTAGAAAAGCTAATATTCATGGCACGTAGATTGCTTCTCTTATTGCAACTTTCACATCCTCTTCCTTCCTTCTTTGCAAATTCAGACTTGAAGCCATAATAGAAATTTCAGTCATGACAAAAGGATCTAAGGTACAAAAAGAGTATCTTCTGTGGGATGGATTGCCACTTTGGAAAAACGAGATAAGAAAATATAAAACAATAAGATTGGTATTTTGTGCTGTTTTCCTAGAAACAACTTCCCTTTAAAACTGCTTTAACTAAAGAATCAGTAAGACACTGAGCACATAGCAGGCTCCTCTAAGACCATTGCAGTCTCACATGTGAACACCTGACTTTTAGAAAATGCTGGAAGTTTAAGCTACTCTTCCAAACTGTACTTAATTGGTGCTGCCAGGCATATATGTAATTTATTTAGCTCCCCGATCATGTAACACTTGGGGGGTTTTTTTGTTTGTTTGTTTTTTTCTATGGGATTTTGCCCCATCCCCCTTCTTCTAGACTATAGCATGAACTGTTTTCTGACATAAACTCGGACACAACATCAGGTAATTGTCTACAAGGCAGTTATCCTTGCCTTAGTAGCTTCAGTAGTTGAAAGTTAATAATATCACTTCTTACTGTGAGGAAAGAAAAGACATGGCTGCTAAAGCCTAAGAATAAATAATATGCGAGAAAACTCAATCACAAATCCTTCTGCTCAGCATGGAACATATGGGGCCTGAATAGCAGAATTCCTAAGCTCTTACAGTGGTGGATCAGGTCAACCAGGCAGTGATTACATATGCAGATCTGGAAGCTGGAACATGAGACAAGAGGCTTTAACTTATGCCCCAGACTTACTCAGGGACTTTGCTGCTTTGCAAAATGGGATAAATAATATTGTCCATCTCCCTGTGGAGAAATACCTATAGTAACTTTGAGGCATGCAGATACTCTGGCAATAGACGTCAAAGCAATTCAGCATTCCTTGTAGCAAATGCATCAGAGGCAGAAAGTGAAATGGAGAGCTGAAAAGGTATTCTTGGAATAGTTCCTCTTTCCCTGAGTTGTGGTGCCCCCATATACTGCATGATGCAGGGCTTGTGTGGAGAACAGTAATAATATAATTAAAGACAGTTTATGTTACACTTAAAAAGAAAGCAGATTTGAAGTCATATGGACCACCTAATTTTAGTATTTCCTATCTTGTAAATGCTTAACTTTCATAAAATAAATCACAATCTCTCAATAGTCCTAGTGTAATTTTTTGGGATTTTTTTTTGTTGTTGTTTTTGCTGTTGTTTGCGAAGGCAAGGATGAAAAAAAAATATTTTGTGCAGCCTTAACAGCTCCCATCAGGCATGTGATTTGACTCTGATTTCTCAGGACAGATTTAAACTATTTGAATGACATGACTTTTTAAGTTACTGGCAGCAGTAAAAGGTTCTTGTCTTGGAAAGGGTGGGCTGTGGCAGCTCTGCACTGAGCTGGGAACCCAGGCCAGACTGTGTATGCAATCTCATGCTCTCTTGACTGTGTCTACTTCCCCATGCTGGAGGAAACTCCTCTACTGTTGGGGGGACACAGAGGTGGAGGATGTGTGAGAAAGTCCTATTAAATACAGGCTTTGTTCCCCTGCAGGACATATGTGTGTTACTGCTCCATAGGCTGTGGGGTGATTTGGCCTTTTAAAATATTCATTTTCCAACAGTAAATTCTGTGAAATTCCCATTGAATTCTGTGAAAATCCAGTAGATAGTCAAGAGCAGGAAGGAAACTATTTGTAGGAGGGAGGGAGTTAAGTGTAAGCTGCAACCAGTTCTTTCCTCCAGCACTAAAGAAATAGTGGAGGAACTTCCTTAGCTCCAGCAATTTCTCCATGTCATACTTTGAAAACTGAATGGAAAGAAAGGGTTTGTAAGAATATTCTAAAGTCAAGGCAAAAGAATATTTTAAAATGGAAGGTAGAAAGTGAAGGGGAGTTCCTAACTGCCTTTGATAGAAAAATTCCCAACGGTGTCTTAGGTAGAAGTCTCCATTTTTAGAGTTTAAACTCAAACCAACAGCTTCTTCTCTTATTTCCACTTTCATGTGGATTTTTTCCAAGATTTTCAAAGTGTGCTCAGAATATAGTTCAATCCAAAATGTGTTCATTCTTATACAGAAATGATTTTGACCTGTATTACTAAGGAAGCAGAAGGAAGAAAGGCTTAGGCTCCTAAATGTATCTTTGTTCATAATTTTCACTTATTCAATAGATGGTAAGATGTCAGTAGAGGTTGTAAACCTGCATACTTTGTCTCCTACAGGCTTTCTGCATGCTGTGGCTCCTGTATGGTAAAACCTTGGTTGCAAGGTGATATTTAACATGCCCAGTGATGGGGAATCCTTTTAGAGGAAAATCTATGAGAATAAGGCCTGAGAAGCTTATTGCATGTATTTTTTTCCTTGTTTATTTGTTAATAGCATTGTGTTAAGTAACTTGAAGCCTTTGGGCTTGCAACGGTCCCTGGCTTTGTTTCTTGTGTCCTGTGTTTTCAAATTCCTCTTTTAATGTTAGTATGGTTTACCATTACGAGATGTGTTGTGTGGCCTTCCAAATGTTTGAGAAAGTCTGTTCTGTGCTCAGCAAATAAATAGTTCATCAGTCCTGATGTAATAACCTGAAATCCATGTGAGAACACTTTTAACACTTACAGGTATTCTCTTGGCAATAAAATGCCTTAAGAATGAAGTATACATTACAACTTAAGCCGTGCCATTTCCCTGAGCAAACAGAACTCAACAAGGACAAGTTCTCCAGAAGGGAACAGTGACTGCTCTCAAGTAATGCATTTGTATATTGACACTTTTCTTTTCTAGTGTAATCAAGTTAAAATAAAACTGATCAGCTTTTAGCTTAGTTTCTTCTAGAAAAAAAGCCACTCCCAGTCACACAGCCTGTTTGGTTCTATGAGGTCTTCCATGCTTAAATACCTGTGACACTGGGGTTCAAAACCCAACAGATGGATACTGACTTTAGGGTACTCATTTCCCATGAGCTCCAGGTAGTCAGACAGGTAGAGTCTAATAGTCCTTACCAGAGGGAAAAACTTTAGATGGTATTCATAATTTATTATAGAGCAGAGCATTTACATGGGAATTCCTGCTAAATATCCCAGCACAGGAAAAGCCTTGGCTGGGCCTTGTGTCACCATAGATTTTATATGTAGACCTCCAAGACACAAATCTACTGGAAGCAGTATTCTGGAACTATTTGTTCACTTTGAATTGTGAAATTATTGTTTTCCATGACCTGTCCAGTGAATGCTACTGGACATATGGTTGACATTGCACATTTCTCTTTGTTTGTGTGTTTCATTATGATGTGATGTTCTTGTCTCTCTGATGTCTATATCATAATTTTCCCATGTTGAAAAGGGTTGTTTATTCAGGACTTACCTGCTTGCACTGTTTCCAGGAAGGGATCCTAAGATGTCTTCAAAGCAGAATACTGAATTGCTGTCCAAGTGATTTTTCAACCACCTACTAACTGTTATAAACTGTTTCCCAGGGTTCCTGGATTCAGAGGTGCCATGTGCTTCCTTGTGGTCCATTTGCACCACCAATGGGAACTGAGGTTTGAAGAGAAACCTTTCCTCTGACAGCTCGTGACTGAGAGTGGCAGATGGGGAAGGGCAGCTGAAGACAGTTTAGGCCCTTCCAAAATGACCTTTGTAATGAGGATGTGGTGTAGGAGGTGGAAATGGCCACCAGAATGTGGAATGTAAGGATGAGCATGAGATGAGACCAGCCAGAAGATTTAAGGAGATCATGGCCTGGACAGAGCTGGGGCACAGGAAACAATTTTAGCAATTGTATATACAAATGTTTGTGATAATTAAAACTCTACTATCATCCACAATAGGAACAGTAAAACATGAGAGCTTGGGCAAGCAGGACTAGCCTACTGCTGAAATACTCCATTCCTTAAATGCTGATAAGTGTTTTTAATTCTGTTCCAGCCAGGTTAGTTATATCAGCTCAGTGATATCCAGCTGTAGAGGAACACGTGGCCAGTCCTGTCATCTCTCACCTTAATGAGCACTGAAAGCCAATAACTAGAAATTCTACCCAGTGCTCAGCATAGCAGTTCATTATATAAGTTCTACATATAGTTAAATTAGAAGCTTAGTTGACAAGAAGGTGACATAGCTCAACTTATTTTTTAAATTGCTTAGCTTTATCACTCTATTGAACAGATTGTTCAAGTATTTATAGAATACTGTGCTACAGCCAATGTGATCTGCAATTAAGGCAAAAATGGTCAAGTAAAATGACATGATCAAGCAGTTTAAAATGAATTGACCTCTGATTGCCATCAAACAACCAGAGGCTGAGGCTTGAACCACAAAATTGCTGTCTTTAATTCTTTAAGGAAATCGGGTGCTGGGATTGAAATATGTTTTGACTGAAGCTTTAGGAAAGGGGAAAAAAAAAAGGTGATGTTATCAGACCAGGAACTTTGTTACTTTCCATTGTGGTTTAACAAGTTGCTGAGTTTCAGTGAGATGACCTTTTGGAAAAAGCTGTAAACCTTACAGGAATTACAGTTGTTGAAGTACTAAGCCACAGACCTTGCCACCTTGAAGGGGTCATGTTCCTGAAGTGTACAGACTTTAAATTTTAGTTTAAAAGGAGAAAGTATTTAATGGAAAATTAATGGAAATTCATGGAAAACAGTACAATTGAATGGTCTAACACTTTGCCCCCAGGACTTTTGGTCTTCCAAGACTCTCATTTCAGCCCTGAAGGAATGTGGAAGTTGTATCTCATTCTGCCCAGACCTGATTCAGAGAACAAGATTTCAGAAAAGGCCAAACAAACAAAACTAACCAAACAAAAAGCAAACAAATTTCTTTAGTGGAAGGATTTTTTGCATATTTTCATTTTATGTGGAGCTAAACAATCTCTTGCTTTTGGAACCACAGGTGAAAAGAGAGTATGAAATAAATGAATGTTAAGGAATAAGGCTCAGGTTCAGCAAACTGAAATACTTCATGTCTATTAAACCTCTTCTAAAACACTTACTTTTAGAACTATGACCAAAACATCTAAAGTAATTTTTTCTCCCTTACTTTTCAGGAAACTTGTTTAAATCCACAGTGTGATTTTTGTCTGTTTGGCTTTTTTTCTTCCAACTTCCCTTTAACAAAGATGTATTTGGAAAAGGAATTCTTCATTAAAATTATTTAATTGACTCTGACAAGCAATTGTGTCAAGGGTTGTCTTGCCCATCATCACCTTTGGCAAATTGTTGGCTCTAGGAAGGAGAGCTGGAGAAGTGATACAGAGCTAGAGGGGAAAAAAAAACCCACAAAGGTGGAGATTAAAGAATGCATGTTCAGAGGAACTTTTGAACAGCAAAAAAGAGAAAAATTTTCCCAGAGAGAACCTCAACCAAGAAGTGACTTATCTCCCACTGATAACACTTAGGCTAGAGAGCTCCCTGGTTGGGGAGGTTTTGTATCATAAAAATCTGCTGGACATTGTGGTTGGAATGCTCCCACCCTCTAGAGCAGCTTTCACAACTCAGTCATGTCTATATTCACCATCTCAGTTATGCTGATGGTGAAAATTCCTGTGGTTTAGAAAACAGATTTATATGATTCTGTTGCTAAGCTGATCAAATATTCCCTCAGACTGAAAAACACCTGGGCATTATTGTCCAAGACTTGATTTAAAGAATTAGCAATACATCATGTATTGAAAGTTCCACTGTTTCAAGCAAGCTTTATTCCACCAACTGCATTGTTTTAATTCACTTGGAGGTTCCTCAGGTTTTCTTTTTGTATTCTTAGCTTAGTTTAAAAGCTCTTGAAAAAGAGGTCTAGTACTGCTAGCACTTCCCTCTAACACAGCAGGCTATATCTTGTTTCCCATTAACTACAGATTCTGATGTTGCCAGGAAATATTTCCAGCAGATTTTGTAATAGAGGGTGTCCATTGGACATGGGAAACAAAGATACAGGAATATCTGACATCAGTCTTGGCCAGAGCATCCAGTTCTGTTTTTAACTGGCTGTTGTTGGATAGAGCAAAATTCATCAGCACAAGATTAAATGCTGCAGAGCAGGATTTGGACAGCGTGTGGTTCTTGCTACCGTACTCCAAATGCATCCTCAGCTCACATCCCCATGCTTGTCTCAATGCCTTGCCTTGCTCTTCTTTCCAGTTCTATTTTGAGGTGGAATGTGAGGAAGAAGAGGTGTTACACACATTCTTCTACTTCTCACAGCAGACTAACTGATTTTATCATTGGGTTTCTTGGTTTGCAGCTGAAGCTAATAGCAGTGCATGAATTCCTGCAGCTCTCCTCACTTATTACCCCTGCCTGACATCCAGGAGCCTTTGAAAGGCTTTTAGTGTTGCTTTTTTGACAGGGGAAATTTGTGAGAGGGAGAACTTTTTGCTGCCAGGGGGTGGTAGGGCAAATTTAGCTTAGCAGCTCACCCTAATTGAGTCTGTTGGTGCCTGCCGTGCACTAAGACTTCAAATTTGATCTGGTCAGCATGGCTGCATAGGTGGTTTGAAGTTGGATTTATCCAGCCATGGGAACTGTCTCCACCAATGAAAGGAACAGTCTGTGAGCCTAGTGGTCTGTGACAGCCTGGAACGCCAAATTGAAATGGGTGTGTTGTCAAGGGATGAGCAGCAGATCCTCAGAGCAGTTAATTCTACTTCTGCTGCCCCCCTCTTTCTCCACACAGTGATACAGAAGTCCACAGAGGGAGTAGAAAGTAATATAGGTCTTCTCCACTGCCCCACCCCATTTGTGTTTCTTTTCCTTTTTTTCTTTCTTTTTTTTTTTTAACCTGGTAAGCCACCCTCCCCCGTTTTTTTTTTTTTATTTTTGTAGCCAGTTGAATTTGCAAAGCCAGCCATCCTGACTCACTGTACAAGCAAGATAAAAATTTTAGAAGTGGAAGTTCAATGCTGCAATGTGATTTAACTGTACCTGTCTAAACCTCCTAAGCCTGACATGTCAGTATCAGAATGTGACATGTCCTCATCAGAATGATGTGTGAAGCCTGGGGCGCTTCAGGAGTGCTGTTTAACCACACTAGAACATTTAAAAAATGCTCTTTTAATTTTTTAGGTCCTGATAGGCCTGTTCTAGTTCAAGGCCTGTGTGTAGCTGTTTACCAAATAGGTAATCACAAAGAATCCAACCAGAGAAACAGTGGGTTTGGTGTATGGGTGTTTTAAACGAGGCAGGAAGGAGACTAAAGAAAGGCAGACTTTGCTCGTGTTGACCCATGCTCTGGATGCTCAGGGCTGATGGGCAAGTGTTAGTGTGCATTCACACTCAGTTTGCTTGTCAGTCCCATCTGGGAGAGTCTGCAAATCTGAGTCTCACCAACAATCTCTGTCTTTTTTTTCCTTCTCACCACTGCTTTTCAAGCAGGGGAGCCCTGCTTTCCTCCCTGCTCCTTTCCCTTGTTTCCATCTCTGTGACAGAAATCCCCAGCAATCAAACCCCACCAAAGGGGCATCATGTGCCAGGCACCACAGCCTGGGGATGGCCCTCTCCTTACACATCCAGTCTTGTTGGGAATGGTGTCACACAGGAACTTCAGAAGTGAGTTCTGTCATCAGGAGATTGTCACAGCCAAATTTTATCGCTTAAAGACAAGATGTTTAATTTCTGATTAATTGTCTTGTCTTTGCTTAACCCTAACCCTAATTTTTTTAAGACCTTTCCAGAAGATTTGATGGCCAATGTCAAAGAGGGGATTTTTTCCTTTGCTTCTTTTCTCCCCTAAGGTCTCCTTCATAAACTTCAGCTGCCACAGCAGAGGGTGGGATAAATGCTTTTGTGTTTAGGCTAGAAAATGGTAATTTTTCAAGACTGTTTTAAAACATCAGATGGGAACAGAATTTCACAAAAGTATTTCTGCTTTTCTTTTTTTTTTTTTTCTTTAACAAACTGTTTCATAGCATATGCACCACTTAATATGGCATATGTTAACTTCAGTGTTTTAATTGATTAGCAAAGTAAATAGACGTATATAATGGGAATGATCTGTCAGCAGCACCATGAGACTCCAGCAAGGTGAATTCTTTCTTAACGTAAGAATGTAATTTGGTAGTTTGGGGGGTTTTGTTGCCTGTGATTTAAAAGAAATTTAAAAGAAATTCGGTACATTGTCTACTGTACATTTTGCTTTCACCCCTGCAAGCTGTACTGTCTGACAGCATGTAAATGAGAGATGGCTGTACATACAGAGGGAAGGAAAAAAGGGGATTAGGTGGACTGCTAAATACACAGTGTAGAATATTGTCAATGTTCCCTGGTGACCTTGGGAACAGACCTTGGCTGAGAAGAAAATGGACTGTAATTAATAACTCAAAGTTCCAGGCAACTGAGCCTTTGTTTCTCCAGGTAGAAGAAAGCCATTTAATGCTGTTAACAAAAAAACTGTAGAGAATTCTGTTAAGGGGCATGTTGGAAAAGCTGACTTCCATGAGCTTTTCTGCAGGCTTTTCATGGCTACTTTGTCTTAGCAGAGGTTTTGCTCCTGGAGAGACTCACGGAAAGCAAAGTTACCAAAGCACTAAGATTATAGCAAGGAGTGAGAACTGTTATTGTCCACTTACATAAGATGAATTTTAGTTTATTAAATGTCTTTGTCAAGTGAACGATTAGGTAATAAAATTCAGGCTGTAGCACCAGTGACTTTCTTAGTACTTAAGTTGGTCCCATAAACATTCCTACAAACTCTAACTTCATACTGGATTTTTGGACTTGTTTTACTGTAACTCTGATTTTCACTGGAAAAAGTGAGCTCAGCACTGTCAAATGCTCCATTCCAGCTCTAAGCAATCCCATTTTTGTAGGCAAGCTCACGGACTTTGAGCTGCTCTGCAGGTGGGCCTCTCAAACCTGGGCATAACTCTTAAAACACAACTGTTATTCCTAGTTACTGCTCTATGGACAGCTTTCCTGAGAGACACAGTCCAAACAGCTTCTCTAAAATCAGTCATTCTATCTAGAGTATTGCAAACACATCTATGACAGCCTTAGATTATTTTAGATGCAGTAGATAAGCGCAGTTGTTTTTTAACTTGTACATGGGATGTAATTTTTTCCACAGTTTTGATAACCTCCGTGCACATAGCAGTTAACAGCTGAAAAACATTTCTTTGGTTAAAGCATATCAGCAAAATACAAAAGCATACATTGAGTGGGACAAAGGCTTTGGGGACCAGGAGTTCTTGTTGCTGTTCTCTGCATGCAGCTGACCTTGTCTGTACTCTATAATGGAAGTTACTTCATCATCCAGCCTTGGGCCTCTCCTGAGCAAATGCTGCCAATCACACTGAATTGTGCCAAAAGCCTCACCAGCCATGTCGTGCTGTTCACTCTTCACTGTGGACTCAAATGAGACCACCAACCCTTAACCCCAACAGAAGAGAGAATTTGTTCTGTTTCAGAGAAGCAAAGAGCACACAGGTCTGCGGCTTGGTTTTGTTTTTTCATTAGCTGTTGGGGGTTTTCTAGGGATTGCATACAGCACTAAGAAAAAAAAAAAAGGAATTTTATTGTTTTATTGGTTCTCTGTGTACTGTGTAAAACCCAGTCACATTCAATACTTGATATTTAAATTGATGTGGAATATAAGCTTCAAAGATTTTGCTTGTTAATTTTGCTTGGTTATTTTTGGTTTATCTGTAGTTTCATTTTGCATATTTGTTTTAAAAATATGAGGTATGTTTGTTACAACAGTATGATACCCCCAAGACTTTACAAGGTACAAAACTCTTTGACGTTCAAGTTGCAGTGTAGATAATGGCCCTAGTTTAATGTGGGAAGATTTCAAAGATACTATTGTATAATATTTCAGTGTTTTGTTAATATTTTTAGCAATTGTTCAGACACAACTTGCCATTTTGACTTTTTCCCCTAACTGCCTTCATCAGCCACAGATCATAGGACACTGAGAATCCTGCCCAACAAAGCTGGGAAAAAAATATTTAACTGACAATGACTGTAAGCAAATTTTGAAGACCCAGGCCAATTAAAAATCATGTTCTCCCATTATTCAAAATCAAGCCAGTATTTTACCTCTTTCAGAGTCTTTGTTGCAGCTAAATGTTCACAGGAAAAATACAAATTAATTTCTCAAGGTATGTTCTATTATCTTTCTTGTGCCCTCAAAGCCACATTTGTCCTCCAGTTGGTGAAGTTAGCTGAGCACCAGTCCAGGTGGTCATCTGACCATTAATCCTTTGGTTGTTGCATGGGATAAATGCTACGTTTGCTCATCAGCAGGAACCACCATTAGCCTGTGCATCACCAGCCCTGGCCTGCTGATTTCATGTCCTTCACCTTTGTCTCTTGGCACCATTGCCCAATGAAAGGCTGAGTCAGCACCTTCAGCTTTAAAACTTTCTACAAAAAATCAGGGAGAAAGTGTAAGCACAGATTTTAGGGCCAAACTTCACTCAAGAAGTTCCAGAGAAAGCTGTCCCTTTGTGGGACATTTTTCTGAGGTAGAATTTTGCATGATGTTTTTCTCTTGTCAGAACTGGGTTTACATTACTGCAGGAATTTAAAGATCTGTTTTTAAAAAGTCATTACAGAAATGGTGAAAGATCTTCCTCTATCATACTCCTCAGGATTGGTTAGGAGTGTTTCTCATCAGAATCTCTGGCTCCTTTCTAACCCCAAGTTGCATAATACTCTTCTTTTTCTAATGTGCCCGTTATGTGAATGGAGGGCAAGTGACATGGCAAAAAGGCCAAATGCAATATTAGAATGGGATCAGCATCTTCACACAGGTGAAGCTGTCAATTTATTCCAGAACTAAGAGATCCTGTGTCTTTTGATACCTTCTCAGCTCATGAATGTTTTTCAGTTTTCATGTCCCACTAAGTCACTTCTCTAAAGAGCTTTTCATGTGCACAACTACTAGATTTCTCTATTGACATATTTCAATGTAATGTAACTGATTGCTGAAAAATGCATAATTTTTCTTTTGCCGGAAGACTGTTTGAAAGTTTATTTGCAAATTCATTCCCTTTACTGTATTGAGAGTCACTCATCTTGGTTCTATTATCATGCCAATGAATTAGTTCAAAATATAACACAATTTCTGTATTTTTCTTATTTAGCAGGTTATGGTGAAGGCCTTGATTTGAACTTCAGTAGCTTAAAGATATTTTATTATTTATTTAAAGATCCTGAGAAAGTATCATGTGGTCCCCACACCCCAAAGCCTCCACAATGCAAATAGAGAGACTACAACAAGAGAGTAATCAAGTAGTGAAATTTAATATATTATAGGATTCAACAACATTCCAGGGAACACTAAATTGTAACAATGACCAAAAATCTGTTTTGGACTAATTCTTCAAGTTTGATTTTTAAAACATAGACTTCAACTTGATTTCTTATGAATATTTTTGTTAAATACCAACAGGTATTTATGACAGGTTCATTTCCTGTCACCAATAAACCCTGAATTATAGTTGTAGGTAAAGATATGCAGTAGTCCCATAATGGGATATCCTTTTATCTTTTTATGCCAGTTCTGCAGATCTTCTGATCATTTTTTTCGCTTATTATGCACAATTTAGTTCTTCCTTGGTTTGCAAATGAGCCACAAAAAGAGATTGATTTTTACAGATGTTTGCTATTCAATATTGGTTGATAAATGTTTTAGATGTGGTGTAGAGCTCATAATTAAGGGTTTACATTTCACAGACCAAAACTTCTTAGCATAAAACATTTATTAGCTAATATGTACCACAGATGCTGGTAGGTGCAGTGCTATTGGAAACTTCCTGTATATGTGTTGGTCACTGAGATCAAGTTACTGTTTCTGCTTCCCTGGTTCCCTGAGTAAAAGGCTTACATGCAGGAGGAAGGTCTGTGTAAGCTATTTGCTTGTTACAGGAGATTGAACTTTACTACAAATACATTTTCTCATGCATATGGATGGCTTGCAGAAGAGCTGACATGGGTATGGCTTTTGATTTTCATTTTGAGCCTTTCTGCCAGTTCCATCCCTTTGAATAGGAGTAGCAGAAGACTCATGCTTCAGTTCATGGAATTAAAAGAGATTTAAGTGGGGTAAAGGCTTCTTCATAGCCCTTGGCTAAGTGACCACCTAGAAATGCTTCCTAAATGCAAGATGAAATCACATGAATTCAGTCATGTGAGATCTTCTTTTAGTGAAAATGTAGTAGGTTGACAGAGACTAATAAATTTTAACAGAATATGGAGATTATACCTGAGGAATTGAATGAATGCTATCAAGGAGTCATTTGCCATTTTTGAAGTTCTTGCAATGAAATGAGAGGACAAAAATGTTAGTGATAGAATTTTATTTTCCTGCCTGTTTTACTTGCCTGACCCCTAGTTAGCTATGTCTTCATTAAAAGAGCAAAACTCAGAATTTCACAGCCATTTAACACCAAGTTAAGTATCACTTAACCCCTTGGTACTGACCAAATGTATCCCCATTAAGCAGAGTTTTTGTTAGCACCATCCCAATTAAACAGCAGTCACAGCTATTCACTAACATTACACCAAATTAGTTTCCTGGGAGGTATCTTAATAAAGCAACCATCCCAATTAAGCCTGTCCTCATTAGATGGAGGATACAGTATTACTATTTTATTGTAATTGAAGAAAGGCTCATGGTCCCATTTCATATAGTTTAGCTACAGAATTATTAATAAACAACAGTCCAAACTAAAATATTAGTGCTGACTCAGAATATAATAACATTGACCTATTAAATATGGCATTTGCATGTAATCAGTGGCTTCTAGATGTAGTTTTCTGAGCCACTGGAAAACAGAAGGATTTTGTCTTCTTGTGATGTCCTTGCTCTTCTTTGTTGACATCATCGCATTTAGTCTGTACAAAAGAAGTGTTGAAAAACATAGAAATTGCTGACTTAGGCTCCTTGGAGCTTTTGGAGGTGATGACTGTGATAAGCTGGAAATCTTTTGAGCTTATGGTGTTTGCAGTTTCCCAAATGTAATTCAGATACTTTGCTAGCTCTAATTTTTAGCTTTAGCACCAGTTGTTTTCTAATACAATCCTGAAAGGGTGAATTTGGACAATCTCATCTTGGCCATTTTGAGCACATATGCTAGAACTAAGTCTTTTTGGCTCAGCTGTAGCTTGAATCTAATGAAAATGACAGATAATGCAGAGCGCTGTGTGCCTGCCAAAAAAGAGGATATTTCCCATGAGATAGCACCTGGTGATGCAGAAATAGACACTATAGATTTGTGATTGGCTGGTACTTACCAGTATTCATATCTAGTCAGTATTATCAACCACACAAGATCACATCTTGGATAATAACAGCAACAATGGCATGCATAAAAAATTACTGCAGCAAAAAAGGGAAAAAAATAGATCAATTATGTCAATTATATGGTAGCACTTTTTTTTCTCCTCACAGTTTCAACAGTGAGAAAAGGTGGCATCTATCTCTGATTTAATTATTCACATGCTTATTCATTTTTTCTTTCACTTTTCTCTTTTTCACACACATAAAGCATTTTCCCTTTAAAAAACAGTGTAGAATCAGGCATGCATACATTCTGTATGTGACTTACATTTTAGCAGCTGACTAGTTGGCTACTTGAAAATAAAAAAGGATAAAAAGATTCTTGTGTTGGCTTTCTCTAAACGGATATATATTGGGATGACCTTACCTGAGAGCAAAAATGCCATCAGCCAGAAAACTGCCATAAATTAAAGTGCTATTTAAGCCCCAATTCAAGCAAAAAGGTCCAAATTTCCAAGGTGCCCCTAATGGGTCTCTGTTTGATGATAATGGAGCTTTTTTCTGAGGGAATATATTCACAAAAAAAAAAAAATCACAAACACAATGTCAAAGGAAAAAAATCAGCCTGCCTTTATTTGGAATTGTATGCAAACTCCAGCCTGCTAGGGAGACTACAGCTCTGCTGAACTCAGCTTACCTAAGGTGAGCTAATGAGCAAGGTGATTCTGAAAAAGAAATACAAAATCATTAAGCAGATCTGTAAATTTTATAATGAATCATTTCAATTAGATTCAGGCAGCAGCAGATGTTAAGTCATTTTGGCACGCCCAAGCTTTGAGGTTCTTAGGCTGAATTACTTTTTTTTTTTTTTTTTAGGTGGAAACTTGATGAATCTCACATTTAGAACTGTGCACAAAAAATGTGTTATGTAAAAACAGAGCAAATGGGCCCTTCATTTGCTGATTAATGGGTCAGGCCTCTCTTCTTATACCACGAGGGGGTTTTAATGTGAGAAAGTGATAATAGGTTCACAGAGACAACAAGCTGGGGCTTAATGCTGCTGGTGAACCCAACAGTATTCCTGTGTTTTTGCTTGAGATTTCCTTGCAGTAGTCCAGCTGTGCCATGGGGGGGACAGGCATTCCCATCTGGGACACAGGATGTGCTTAGCAAAAGTAAAACATTTGCTCTTTTCAGTGGATTTGTTGGTCAGCCTCTGGGCAGTTGCATTCATGTGGTATGCTGAGAGAGATTTTCTTTTTTTAATATAAAAGAAGGATCCTGTGAAATGCCCACCTGTGTTAGCATAGAGATTTTAATGTTCACATTTGAAAAGTCCTTGTGTTAACCTAAACAGAGACTGTGTCATTGCACAGGATTTGGTAGTCTTCTCTCTCACCACTTTGCTTTCTGCCTATACTACCTCAGTGGTCTAAGCCATCTGATTTTCGTCTTGCTCTCTCTTAACCTTGTCTGCCGTGATGAGAAGGGTGGTGTTTGGTTTACCCTGAGCAGCTAAGCAGATGTCTCCATGATGGCACTGTCTGCCTTTGTACTGGGAGGGAATTTCTGCTGGCTCATAGCGCTTCCTGAAAGAGCTGTCTCTTTAAGGACTTATCTCATATTTTCAGAAATTGACTGTGAAAATTCTAAGTAATGGTGTGACATGATCACACTCACTTTCCGTAGTTAATCCTTCACTAGGGGTCAGGCGCTTTCCCTGCTCAATGAGTCATTTGATTGTCATCTACCTTGCACAAAAAAACTACGGAGCCCCAAGCACTGTCTGGTAAGGATGACAGGCAGTCACAGTGCTGAGCTCTGTGCAGGAATAACTGAGTTAGAAAAAAGCTGCTGGCACTGTAATAAAGCGTTTAATGGACAGACAGCCTCTTTTACCTTCCTTGGGGTAACACTAAATCCCTTTTTATTGTAGTTTGCACAGATGTTAGTGAGTTATCCATTTCTCTAATCATACTAGAAGTTGGCACATCCATCTTGAGTAAGAAGACCAGCCCACTCTGTTTTTGAGAGTCCTTTTTCTAATAAACTTGTGTCACTTTCAGGTCAGTTTCACCAATACAAATAAAATTCAAACAAATAAAAAGTATATTGTCTCATGATGAGATGTATGTAATTATGTCCCTTAGGTCAGTTTAAATTTACAGTGGGAGTTATGCCGTGTATAACCCTTCCTGCAATCTAGATTTTCCTGCTGCTTTAAAAAATAAAGCAAACCCACCACAATATTTAGCCAATATATTGTAGCTGTGTGGTAGTCTCAGGTTTGGAGCTGAACGTTCTATATGATTCACTTTCCTTTGCAATTATTTGTATATAAATGCATCATTGTGCCCTGCGAACAATATCTCCCCTCCTCCCTCCAATAAATCTTTGTGAATGGAATCCACTTGTTTTGTTTATCTCCTCTACAAAGTGATGCTAACTGGCTCCCTAAATGCAGAGTATTTATATTTCTTTCTATTCTTTTGCACGGTGCTGCGCAATCGCATCCTCTCGTTGAAGAGTTTATTTCCCTTCACGTGGTTATTCCTAAATGCAAGGCATTTCTTGATGGAACGAAATAAAAGCTTGGGTTTGGGGATGAGTGGGGAGAGAGAGAAAACCCACAGCCTTGATTGTCCCCGCCAAGGTGCTGCATGCTTCAACTGCTAGCGTGCTCACAAAGGTCAGCTAAAGTTCAGGAAGGGATAAATGATTGCTACTTTGAGGGGGTCCGTGGTAAGCCTTGTTCTTTTTTGCACTGAGTTGATGGGTTCACAGCGGTAGCTGAATTTTGATAGATTGGCAGACACTGAAAGGAAATGCTAAATCTGCCACAGGGACTCTTAACTAACTTCATTTTCTAGGGCCAAAGGGTAAAAAGACAAGGGGTACTGTTCAAGGGCCGGACATCATACGACCTGGTCAACAAAGCTACCAGTGTTGTTTGTTTGGATCCTTGCCTTGTTGTACCTGGCTTCTTAACAAAAGGCCTTACCAGCAGGGTGGGCTATCAAAATAAACATTAAAGGTTCAGGGGTTGATGCTAGTCCTTTGTGTATGTAAATTTACTGCTCTCTGGGGTCTCACTGTAAATGAGAAGGCCTGTCTCTGTTGTGTTTCCTGGTAAAATACTTTTAATAAATAAATCAAAGACTATGGAACATTAACTATTTCTCACCAAAATGGAAAAATACTTCAGGTTTGTTTTTGCTTTTTTTTTTTTCCTCCTTATTTTTAAACAGTTTCCATACTTTGCTGCAAAAAAAACCAAAAACAAAACAAAACAAAAACAAAAAAAAAAAACAAACCCAAACACCTCTCTCAGATTCCAAACACCTACAGAAAGTTACACTGACAATCTTGCAAAACAAAAACCCAGCCTCCCAGGCTGGCTGTTGAGTTTTACACCGAGCTGATGTGCTGAATATATCTGACTTTTTATACACGCCTGGAAATAGATGAAACAATTGATTAGGCTGAAGGCCATGTTTTGCTAAGGTCAGTTTTACCATAGGTTATGTACAGTCTAGGCACATCTGACATCCGGTCAGTACATGCAGTTGTAAAGACTTTATTCACAAAATGGGTAATTGTGCACTAAATGCTTAATTAAGTGCATTTGTCCGGGTCATTAAGCTGGTTGTATACACAGTTGTGAAAACTGTACATTTCTACCTTTTTCTTCTTTCTAATCTTAAGTTTCCTTTGTGATCTCCTCTAACACATTCTAGAATCAATGAAAGAATTTATGCTCTGAGAGAATGGGGACTTTGAAATGTTTGCAGGGGAATCTGAAACCATGTGAAACTAGCTAATGTTTCAGATTTCATCAGAAACTCAAAACGCATCAGTGATTCTCCAGGTTTACAAACCATATGGTGAACCTGAGTCTAACTTTCAATGACCAGAGTCTGATTTATAGTTTTCCATGGCAATTGGTCAAAAACTCTGATTTTTCCCAGGCTTCAAAGAAAAACTAGACAAGCTTAAGTGATTTGACTGAGAGCAGGCTTTAGTCTGAAATCAGCACTCACAAGTTGACTGGAGGTTGGTATTTCCATGGCTTCTAAACTGCCCAACCACATTATCAGTATGCAAAAATTAAAATTGGCTGCTTTGCTGTCCAAATATTTTTAGAACCGTTGGCTTCATCTCTTTGTTTGTCTTCTAAGACCACTTGGGGAAGAACAGAAAAATCTAATTGTGACTTTTTTTTTTTTTTTGTTTGTCAGTGTTTAACAAGAACAGAGCTCACACAGCCTCCAGGAACCAACCTCTTGACCAGCACAGGTTAATTTAGCTTTGTTCCCACTTCTGGGAACTGGACAGCACATATTGCAGAGATTTTATTTTATTTTTTTTTTTCCTAACAAGGAGCAGGTCTCAAAGCACTTTACCTCACCCAAAACAGATCTGTACAAACTTTCTTCAGATACCACACACATTTTGAGCTAAACAACCTAAGTCAGGGGACACAAGAGTCAGTATCTGTTTATTGGGATAAATGAGAGCTGGGGAGGATTAGAAGGTGAGTCAAATTGAGTTCTGCAATAAATGACCACACAAAGCTTGAAAGCAGGTTAATTTTTTTTGTTGTTTTGTTTTTGTTTGGTTATTGTTTTTTTACAGGAGAATAAGAGGAGTTCTTTTTACTCTTTTTTTTTTCTTTCTTTTTTTTTTCTTTTTTTTTCATCCTTTAGTGAGATGTTCTGTCTAATGCTGGAGCTGAGCACCATAAATGAAACAGGAAAAATTACTTTACTCAGTTGAACACCCTTCTATGCTGAAGGTTGAAATTCTGCTCAAGCTAGGGATTTTAATGGATTTTAGATGGAATTTCTAAATAAATTATATAGGAGGAATTTCAGAGGTTATTCTAATTTGGCATATTTTGATTTAGTTTAATTTAAAATTCAGAAGCTGGGACAGAGTTGAATTGAATGAACATTTTGTACAGCCCATTCAGCTGCTGTATTTACTAAAGTTGTTGATGTTGTTGCTTGATTAGTGTACTATTTGGATGAACTATGATCGGCTATATCAGTCTGGGGGTTTTTTTGTTGGTGTTTTTGGTTTTTTTTTTTTGTGTGTGTGTGTGCGTGTTTTTTAGGTTTTTGGGGGCAGGAAGGGGATTGATCAAGAGGGCATATAGAGATCGCCATATTTAATTGAAACATTTTGTGGATAGGATATAAGCCCTGTCATGTGCAATGTAATCAGATATTAAAATCTTCCATCAATACAAACTGAGGCTTCTTTAGAGAAGAGTGCAATAAATAAGTGATATGTAACATTCTGGATCCATCAAAGGCAGTGGGTAATTTTGTCCAGCTAAATTCTCCATGATGCTGTGGCTCAAGGTGTGGTCTTGAGAGATCACTGGTTTACAGTATCCTGGAATGTGCTTTCACATCTGTTTCCCAGGAAAATAAAAGCATCTTTCTCTTGATAAGAGCACCAGTGGTTAATGGCATGTCTTTGGGGAGGTGAGCCTTGCCTGTGTGCAGGCAGATGTGAGGAAGGTCTGCCTGAATGCTGAGACTGAGGAGCACTGAGCTCCAGAAAAGGGATCTTGTTCAGGGTTGCTGCTGGGCCTGCCTCATCCTTAGAGCCCCTGGGCAAGGCAGGGAGGGCATGGGAGCTGACCAGAGCTTGCAAAACACCCTGCAGAGCTGTCCCCAAAGAGTGATCCAGCCCCTAAATCACCCGCAGTTCAGTTATTGTGCAAGGGAAGACATCGCCATTGGAGCAGCGCGGGGATGGTTGTGACCTTCAAAGCCTGCTGGAGAAAATATGTCTGTAAGAGATGAAGAACAGATATTTCTTTGTCTTAAGATGTACCAGAGTCATACAAGAGGAACATGCAGGTTGTAGATGCCCCAACCATGGAGCTGCTGGTGTCTTCTCAAGATGTTCTCAGTGGTATTGAATCTCTTTTCTTCATGTCCTCTGCTTCTGCTCGTTCTGAGATTTTCCTTCGCATTTCTTTCCTCTGAGGGCCAAAGAGTAAAGGAGCTGCTGCTTATTGCATGGTAATCTTTGAGTTTATTTAGTTCATCTTTTAAACTATCATTATGGTTTCAGCAGTTCCCAATAAGCATCACTTGAACAGTGAGAAACAGTGAATTTTTTCTTATCCTCTGAACTGTATAAAGAGTCACAGGGCACCGAGCTTGATATTTCTAAAAGCAGCAGTGTTTTAGTATAAAGAAACAGATGTTTGGCTCCAGAACATGGGCACCACTTTCTAAAAAAGGTACTTCCCTAAACACAGATCCAAAGGTCAGGGTGTCTCTCCTTGCTTCCAGTGCATTGATGGACAAGCGTATCCTGGGGTAGCTGCATTTTCTGGCTCTATTATACACAGAATATTTGTTCATTCCAAGAAGATTCAATACTGAATTGTGTGACTCTGATAAGCTTGACAAAAGGAAGGCTCTTGTGTTTGCTGGAAGAACAAATACACTGGCTTTCATGGTAATATGAATCCAGCAGGAGAAAAAGGGCGTAATTAATTGCACTTGAGCCAGTTCAGAGCAGGAATGCAATGTCTCCCACATTTCCATCCTTACTCTGCAACCTCTCAAAACTTGAGGGGGCCTCCCAAGAGCACCCTCAGGGATGTGTGAGTACAAAACGTGGGTGTCAATTATGCATGCTTAAGTCAAATGAGTAGCTTGGCCTGACCTCACTTTCAGCTGGCCTTGCTTAGGAAAAAAAGCTCCTACAAAACAAGACAGTTCTTGCAAGAGGTAGTATTCTTCATAATCTTAACCTTTCCACCAACTCAGCTGCTATTTTATGGGTGTAAGAAGGTACATTTACAGTGGCTTTTTCTCCTCAGTGTTTCTGTCTTGAGGGGAGGAACATTCCTTTGAAAATAGAGACCGTCATAGCTCTTTATGGTGTAAGACACCATGAAATCTTTAATTGGTCTTAAACCTGTCTTTTAAAACCTGTCTTTTAAAATGTGATCTTAGCAGAGAGAAAGACTAGCTGGATTGGGCCAATGGATCAGGCTACCAGCATATTATCCCTGCAGGTTTTCAGGCACAGCATTGGAGAAAACAGTAAATCAAAGAGTTGGCTGAAAATAGATACTGCATACTATTATTGAGTTCTAATTCTCTGTGTCACAGAGATTTTTGAGAGGTTTTATCGGGTGATAACTGAGGAACATCTCCACATCCAAATCAGGAAATCTAGTCTAAAATTGCTGGCTATTTGGGTGCGTAGGCTTGTCCATTGCCAGGAGAACAAAATGTACAAAATACAATGTTTTAACAGAAGAATTGGCTGAACAAAATGAATCACTAGTGCTTACTCAATAGGTGGTTTTTTGGAATAATTTTATATTTAAATGCACTACAATTATAATTTTCTTGGGTACTCACACTCTTTGAGTCAAACTGATATCCCCTTTGATTTCTGTTAGAGCACTAGAAACAAAACTCTCCTTACAAAGCACTCTTGACTACATTTAATCTAGATTTAGTTTAGGATATTGATGGTCTCAAGACACTCCAATATATTCAGAAGTTGGTGTTTAATTAGGTCTTGAGCACCATATTCCAGCTTATCTCAGCCTGTAATTTTGTTCTCTGCCCACAGTATTTCCTGTAATTCAACAAAGGCCTTGGTGGAAGGTTTGGAAATAGCTAAGGCAATATTGAGGCCCATTGTTTGAAGATTCTGACTCAGTTTTTGACCAAGTGGCCCCACTGCTATCTATCGTTAGTAAAGTCAGTACTCCTTCCAAATGACCGCAACAACAACAAAATAATTCAGGCTGAGCTGGTTTTCTGCATTGCTGCTGAAGGAGATACTTCTGTAAAAAATTGACTTGTATCCACAAAAACGGTGTGGCAAGATACCATATGTTGTAATTGCATGAGCTGCTCAAAATATTTTAAATGAACTTGTTCTTACGAAGAAATAAGTTATGAAGTTAACTTTTATATGTGTGTGAATAATTAAACTATTGTCACTACTCTAAATTATCATCTATTGTTA